>NC_092282.1:14253986-14443986 GCF_036320965.1 Panulirus ornatus
ACACCACGATTGACCTCGGGCTGATCTAGCCTTAAATAGCTGCTAAGAGTGAAATTACCAGAGTCTTTTAATAATTCTGAGTATCGTATGTAAATGATCATCACCTTTCACTCGTCTCTTCCCTAAGCTATACAAGTCTAGGTCGTCTGGTCGGTTCCCGTATGATTTGTCTGTCATTCCAGGCGTCATCCTGGCTAGCTCGCCGTTGTACCGTGTCTGTCCCATCTACGTTAAGGTGATTAAAACTGGACACAAGTGTCTAAGGTGGAGACGCACCAGTGACATACAATGATGATGTGTTTTACACTTGAATTCGAATGCCCTGCCTACGAAGCCCAAAGTTTTGTACTGCCTTCGTTGAACAGCAATGCACTACTTACTGGGGTTGATCCAGCTTGTCTTTTCACTTTGACTGCCGACGTAAGCAACTTCACAATCACCGAGATCAATATTCATCTTCACTTGTGAACCCGGTCTATCATGGTGTCTATCTCAGCTTGCAGCTGTAAATGTTCGCCTTCATCTATGGCTCTCCTTCCTAGCTTAATTTTCGACTGCGATGTCGTACAGCGTAGCCTATATCACCTATGTCCCTGACGCAGCAATTTTGATAGGATGTTTCATGGAAATTGTAAATGGATGACTTCAACTGCTTTGTTTTGAGCATTTTGATCGTACAATAGACACCAAGCAGATTACTCAGACATGAACCATTTCGTGAAAAAAACGACGCTTGGATTCGTTAATGAAGTTATGCTCATCTCAGAATAACCATCTTGCCTCATCCAATGGAACTTTCCCAAATTTTGATGAATTACTTAGGAAATAGTTAAGGCTTTACCACCTTGTTTTCAGTTTTTTCCTCATTTTTGGCTAAGACATAGTGAGTACTTCAATTCTATTTACTTTCTAATCGACTTAATGCTGGTCTGCTGACAGGATATCTTGGTTGCTTGTGTGTCGTTATAATGCAAGAATGTTCTCCTCCGCTAACCAATGGGACTAGATCCGAGACACATGAAGTGTTTCCAGTGGTAAACACAAGTTAAAAGGAATCCCTTAAGATTTTGCCTTGGCTTCACCGTCTTAAACAACTGTAAGTATCGTCACTCACTAGTCTTGACACACACACCCTCTCAGCGTGTGCAAAAGAGTTAAACATCCCATTTCATAATTGTCCTGTTAGGCGCTGCAGTTTGAGTCGACTCAATTAACCAGGTTTCTTCTTACTCTTATTATCATTATCATGTCATTATCATCATCATCATCACACACACACACACACACACACACACACACACACACACACACACACACACACATATATATATTTTTTTTTTTTTTTTTTTTTTTTATACTTTGTCGCTGTCTCCCGCGTTTGCGAGGTAGCGCAAGGAAACAGACGAAAGAAATGGCCCAACCCCCCCCCCATACACATGTATATACATACGTCCACACACGCAAATATACATACCTACACAGCTTTCCATGGTTTACCCCAGACGCTTCACATGCCCTGATTCAATCCACTGACAGCACGTCAACCCCGGTATACCACATCGCTCCAATTCACTCTATTCCTTGCCCTCCTTTCCCCCTCCTGCATGTTCAGGCCCCGATCACACAAAATCTTTTTCACTCCATCTTTCCACCTCCAATTTGGTCTCCCTCTTCTCCTCGTTCCCTCCACCTCCGACACATATATCCTCTTGGTCAATCTTTCCTCACTCATTCTCTCCATGTGCCCAAACCACTTCAAAACACCCTCTTCTGCTCTCTCAACCAAGCTCTTTTTATTTCCACACATCTCTCTTACCCTTACGTTACTCACTCGATCAAACCACCTCACACCACACATTGTCCTCAAACATCTCATTTCCAGCACATCCATCCTCCTGCGCACAACTCTATCCATAGCCCACGCCTCGCAACCATACAACATTGTTGGAACCACTATTCCTTCAAACATACCCATTTTTGCTTTCCGAGATAATGTTCTCGACTTCCACACATTCTTCAAGGCCCCCAGAATTTTCGCCCCCTCCCCCACCCTATGATCCACTTCCGTTTCCATGGTTCCATCCGCTGCCAGATCCACTCCCAGATATCTAAAACACTTCACTTCCTCCAGTCCCTCTCCATTCAAACTCACCTCCCAATTTACTTGACCCTCAACCCTACTGTACCTAATAACCTTGCTCCTATTCACATTTACTCTTAACTTTCTTCTTCCACACACTTTACCAAACTCAGTCACCAGCTTCTGCACTTTCTCACATGAATCAGCCACCAGCGCTGTATCATCAGCGAACAACAACTGACTCACTTCCCAAGCTCTCTCATCCCCAACAGACTTCATACTTGCCCCTCTTTCCAAAACTCTTGCATTTACCTCCCTAACAACCCCATCCATAAACAAATTAAACAACCATGGAGACATCACACACCCCTGCCGCAAACCTACATTCACTGAGAACCAATCACTTTCCTCTCTTCCTACACGCACACATGCCTTACATCCTCGATAAAAACTTTTCACTGCTTCTAACAACTTTCCTCCCACACCATATATTCTTATATATATATATATATATATATATATATATATATATATATATATATATATATATATATATATATATATACATGTGCGTGTGTGGACGTGTATGTATATACATGTGTACGTGGGTGGGTTGGGCCATTCTTTCGTCTGTTTCCTTGCGCTACCTCGCTAGCGCGGGAAACAGCGACAAAGCATAATAAATAAATAAATATTATATATATATATATATATATATATATACATATATATATATATATATGTATATATATATATATATATATATATATATATATATATATATATATATATATATGCACCCGTACAAAGCTTCATAGACAAAGACCTCCCCAGAGAGACAAGATAGGATGCACACCAAGGCCTCTACGTGCTACGCTACAAAGGCCTTTGACAGAAAACCGTTCTCAGAACCCCAGTTTAAGTCCCCCCCACCTCAAGAAACATCAATATGAGGGGTGTAGGTGAGGCGCCTGAGGTCGGGTATTGATGTCAACTGTTGCTGTTGGCAGTGATGATGGCAGAGGTGTGCTCTTATTCTTGATGTTGCTGGGATTGATCATCTCCCCCTGATGTTTCTTATGGCCTCATCCATGTGTATATATACATCACAACACTCACGATGTTGTTGGTATTGATCATCTCCTCTGATCTCTCTCATGATATATATATATATATATATATATATATATATATATATATATATATATATATATATATATATATATATATATATATATCCCTGGGGATAGGGGAGAAAGAAAACTTCCCACGTTTTCCCTGCGTGTCGTAGACGGCGACTAAAAGGGGAGGGAGCGGGGAGGCTGGAAATCCTTCCCTCTCGTTTTTTTCTTTTTTTAATTTTCCAAAAGAGAAACAGAGAAGGAGGCCAAGTGAGGATATTCCCTCAAAGGCTCAGTCCTCTGTTCTTAACACTACCTAGCTGGCGCAGGAAATGGCAAATAGTAAAAAAAAAAAGAATTGATATATATATATATATATATATATATATATATATATATATATATATATATATATATATATATATATATATATATCATCCCTGGGGATAGGGGAGAAAGAATACTTCCCACGTATTCCCTGCGTGTCGTAGAAGGCGACTAAAAGGGGAGGGAGCGGGTGGCTGGAAATCCTCCCCTCTCGTTTTTTTCAATTTTCCAAAAGAAGGAACAGAGAAGGGGGCCAGGTGAGGATGTTCCCTCAAAGGCCCATTCCTTGTTCTTAACGCTACCTCGCTGACGTGGGAAATGGCGAATAGTACGAAAGAAAGAAAAGAATATATATATATCACAACACCCACATCATCATCCGGACATTAAGCCAGACTCACTTGGCAGGGACGGACCCGCTTCCATCCCAGGTGTTTATATGACACTGATGCTACAGACACACTCATGATTATGTTTACCTTCGTCTACTCTCGGATCCTCCCTGCTTCCGGGAGTCATGGTTTCCAATGCAAATGAGGATGACTTACATTCAGTACCCTAGACACAATAGGACGGTAGTCTACTGACTTACACATATTCTCTCTCTCTCTCTCTCTCTCTCTCTCTCTCTCTCTCTCTCTCTCTCTCTCTCTCTCTCTCTCTCTCTCTCTCTCCTAGCACTAGTCGTGGGGTTCTCACCGCCCTCCATCAGAACTTGAGGAACGAACTGGACGAGATGCCTCCTGTGTTTCAGAAGGAGTCAACCTAAAAGTTAAGGACCTCCCTCCCAGGTCGCCATCCACGGCCACGACCAGTCTGTAGGTGGGTCTGCATTGGATGGACACCACACTTTTCGCTCTACCACTGCGGCTTTAGCCCGAGGCCTTTGGTATGGTCTTCACTGTCCCTGCTCTTCGCAGACTACACTGAGTACGTAAGCACGGCTCTTGGCTATTATGGCCTGAACTTTGACCTGATCCTCACGGGTCAGGACAAAAATCACGCCGTCATATCTCACGCGGCAAACAGCGGTGCTCAACAATCGTACCGTCGAACTGAACAAATGGCGAGGTCGTACCGTCGTGCTCAAGGATCGTAAAATTGAGGCCAAGGGTTGTGTATCGTCGTACTCCAGGATCGTACCACTGAGCTATAGGATCGAACGCTCGAGTTCACGGATCGTCCCACCTTACTCAACGGTTATACCGTTCCGCTCAAGAAGTGAAGCAGTAGACCAAGTGGAAATGGATTCCTTTATGCAGAAGCACAGCTGACTGTGGGACCCATGACCCAAGACAGTGATCGAACTGAGGAAAGCGAACCTCCACACACATCGTCCCCGCACAACCCAGGCAAAGCATAACAACAGCGGTGACAACGAACGACCTGTGACCTTTGTAGAAAATTTCGACACCGGACTAGTAAAGCTGTGCAACTGTTAGGGATAAAAATCCATCTGTAAATTTTAAAGGCAGCTCTCTCTCTCTCTCTCTCTCTCTCTCTCTCTCTCTCTCTCTCTCTCTCTCTCTCTCTCTCTCTCTCTCTCTCTCTCTCTCTCTAACCCATATGTTCAGGGACATGACTCCAATGTAAGTGTCCAGGTTGGTGCAACACGACTAACACAGTACACCCTAATGAACACCTCAACAGAACGTGTAGAGAAGGCGCATCGCTCACACTCCGTCTCTACCTGTCATGTGTAATGCACCGAAGCCACAGCTCCCAGTCCACATCCAGGCCCCACACACCTTTCCGTGGTTTACCCAGGCCGCTTCACATGCGCTGGTTAAGTCCAATAACATCAGGTCGTCCCCTGTATACCACATCGTTCCAATTTACTCTATCCTAAGCAGAAGTCACCTTCCTGCGTATTCAGGCTCCGACCGCTCAAAATATCTTTATCACATCTCTGTATTCATGAAAATGTGAATTATCAGGAAAGCAGGTCTTCGTTTCTCCTTTCCCTTGTGGCTACCAACATACGTTCCGCTTACATATATTCCGTTTGTATACATTCCGCTTATATACATTCTGCCACTTGGCTTCATAAAGCCTATTCATTTGTTCACGAACTTTTTCATTAAATGTGTACTGAATGTTAACAGTGGATAAGTAATTTACCATCCTTTATGGCAGCTTTATTAATGGTCTTGGGTCTTGCGTATCTAAGGCCAAACCAGAGGGGGAAGGTACAAGCCTAGCTACAGCAGATGAAGGCATGGACAACCACATACAGAGACATATCTCAGTGAGCACAACCCTACGTCGTCGTAACCTTAAGCAACCCAATACAGGACGACCCTTGGGGGTCGACTTTGGTCCCAGACCGACCTCTCAGTTGCGAGTAATATTTAATCAGTGAGGTGTCAACAATTACTGCAACACACAACTCGCTCCACCTGCCCTGAGCACTCGTGTGAACTTTCCACAGGAGTTTATGCTCAAAAAAGATCATCTTTCGCTTATGTTTCTCTTATTATTAGTCACAGAAAAACCGATATAAATAGGGAGTGAGTAGTAAGCTTTAGCGGGAGATGAGGGTATGTGAGGGTGAGGCAGGGGCCAGACATTTCAAGGGAAAAAAGCGTCATCATGACGAACATAGCAAGTTTAGAAACTAGGGTGGTTAAAGTACATGTGACAGACAGCTGTAGCAATGCCTAAATGGTTATGAGGGGTGAAAAAAAAAAAACACATGTAGGAAGGAGAGATACGAAAACTGTTCCAGGTATTAATGGAATGTGAAAATGACTTCACTCTCGTGGGTCAGGAGTCTAGATAATGGATTTAGCCATAGGAACAATACAAGAGGAGTCCTGTGTCATCCTGGGGCTAAGTTGGAGAATCTAACACACAAGGTTCAGGTCATTGCTATGAACACTGCAGAGTCCAGTGCAGATGATGTCCGAGCAGGAATGAAGAACTTGGTTCCAGGTAGATAGAAGAGATCCTAGAAAAAATATAGGTCGCTCATTAGAAAGCTTAAGAACAGACGTAGGAAGATTGTGGCTGCAGGACCACTACCTGGATATGATGTAGGATCTGTAGTTTGAAGCAGATGGTTAGGTATAGGTGGTACAGTCACAGGTATTTATAGGACAGAAGAGGAAGATCACATAGACTGGTGGGGTAGCCTGACGAGTCGTGATAGAACCTTGTGAACAGAGAATCAAATGTCAAAATTATTAAAGAAAGAAAAACGTAGACTCCAAGATGTAACAGATGCCTACAAATGAATAAATAATTTCTGTAAGAAAACTCGTGACCATTTAACTAACGACAGAAATACACTGACTAGAAATAACAGTGTAAAGTTAGGGAGAAGAAGATGCGATGCAGAGATGGGCAACGCTGTTCCCGGCTGTAGAGATACAGAATACAGAAATAAACTTACTACAGTATGTTGTCAAGGCCAAAACTCACCTCATCTTTAAAAACCTGTCGAGACAAATACTTGAATGATGCCAATTTTCATTAAAAGAAAAAAAAAAACCTGCTCAAGATGGGAAAAATGTAAATGTAGTATGTTCGCACATCAACCACCTTTTCATCTTCGTTTTTTACCCTGTTCCCCAGGTTATGAGGCTCTGTTATCATACATCTAACCTATACTGATGAGAAGAACAGGATTCTATTTCTGTTCTTCATCAGGTTAATGTCATCGTCACAGACCATCGGGTCTTCTGTTATCTGTCCAGCCTGTATACGTCTATGACCTGCCTCCTGACCCGATCCTTAAATTCAGGTCTGAGAAGCCATGTCATCATACTCCAAGGATCATTGCCGTCGCATTCATGGGGTCCAATTCTCTGTGATTTGGTGTCCAGACAGAGACATAACTACACAGTGAATGTTGAAGGTACTGATGAAACTAATTTTCTGTATTTAGCCCCGTTACATACAGCAGTCTAACGATCCTTTATCGGCCAGGCCATCATGACAAAATACCCATAACAACTCGAATATCATTATGTAGCACAATGCCCTGCATCTATGAATCAAAGACTCACTAAGAACATCCTTGTATTCCGGTAGTACAGACAATAGATCACTGATGCTATACGCATCCTCCATGCAGAAATGAATATGATATGCTAAACCCAGATGAATATTTCAGGGTGAAAGGGAAGGAGGTGAAACTTGCAACTTGAATAGAGAGGAGCCTGAAGCTGGGGACCTGTGTGTGGGTAGGGAGGCGAACCTTGTATAGGTAATGGGGCGGAGCTCGGAGTATATAGCCTTGATTAACGGAGGCGTCAGAGATGCGGGTCGGATCGTTAATTGGTGGAGAGGAACAACGTGTGTGTGTGTGTGTATATATATATATATATATATATATATATATATATTTTTTTTTTTTTTTTTTTTCTTTTTTTTTTTTTTATATACTTTGTCGCTGTCTCCCGCGTTTGCGAGGTAGCGCAAGGAAACAGACGAAAGAAATGGCCCAACCCCCCCCCCCCATACACATGTATATACATACGTCCACACACGCAAATATACATACCTACACAGCTTTCCACGGTTTACCCCAGACGCTTCACATGCCTTGATTCAATCCACTGACAGCACGTCAACCCCGGTATACCACATCGCTCCAATTCACTCTATTCCTTGCCCTCCTTTCACCCTCCTGCATGTTCAGGCCCCGATCACACAAAATCTTTTTCACTCCATCTTTCCACCCCCAATTTGGTCTCCCTCTTCTCCTTGCTCCCTCCACCTCTGACACATATATCCTCTTGGTCAATCTTTCCTCACTCATCCTCTCCATGTGCCCAAACCACTTCATAACACCCTCTTCTGCTCTCTCAACCACGCTCTTTTTATTTCCACACATCTCTCTTACCCTTACGTTACTTACTAGATAAAACCACCTCACACCACACATTGTCCTCAAACATCTCATTTCCAGCACATCCATCCTCCTGCGCACAACTCTATCCATAGCCCACGCCTCGCAACCGTACAACATTGTTGGAACCACTATTCCTTCAAACATACCCATTTTTGCTTTCCGTGATAATGTTCTCGACTTCCACACATTCTTCAAGGCTCCCAGGATTTTCACCCCCTCCCCCACCCTATGATCCCCTTCCGCTTCCATGGTTCCATCCGCTGCCAGATCCACTCCCATATATCTAAAACACTTTACTTCCTCCAGTTTTTCTCAATTCAAACTTACCTCCCAATTGACTTGACCCTCAACCCTACTGTACCTAATAACCTTGCTCTTATTCACATTTACTCTTAACTTTCTTCTTTCACACACTTTACCAAACTCAGTCACCAGCTTCTGCAGTTTCTCACATGAATCAGCCACCAGCGCTGTATCATCAGCGAACAACAACTGACTCACTTCCCAAGCTCTCTCATCCCCAACAGACTTCATACTTGCCCCTCTTTCCAAAACTCTTGCATTCACCTCCCTAACAACCCCATCCATAAAAATTAAACAACCATGGAGACATCACACACCCCTGCCGCAAACCTACATTCACTGAGAACCAATCACTTTCCTCTCTTCCTACACGTACACATGCCTTACATCCTCGATAAAAACTTTTCACTGCTTCTAACAACTTTCCTCCCACACCATATATTCTTAATACCTTCCACAGAGCATCTCTATCAACTCTATCATATGCCTTCTCCAGATCCATAAATGCTACATACAAATCCATTTGCTTTTCTAAGTATTTCTCACATACATATATATATATATATATATATATATATATATATATATATATATATATATATATATATATATATATATATATATATATATATGAGGAGAGATCCTTTTCCAACTCATCACTATCGTTACTTTTGAGAAGAAAAAATCTATGTGCAAAAAAATATGAAAAGTCGAATAAGGATTAGTGAGTCGCTTATTGCCCTTAACATCTTACCTCCACAGGCAGCCAGTAGATACAGAAGACTAAATTAAGCGAAAAAAAAAATAACTGAATACATACGAGTACGTATATAAGGCAAATAAACTGTGGCAACGAACGCATATTTCCATCACGACGAAGAGGCGCAAATGACTGTCAAAGAGCTTGAGGAGCCACGAGCGGGATGGACACGACTAACCTAAAGGAGAAGACAATGGCAGAAAGTCAACTATTGCAGGATACTAAGTAAAAAGATACTCCTGCAGAAAAATGGAAGAATCATTTTCACATCTCGTATACTGATTGATGCCCTCATCCTCGTCATCGTCCAAGACGACCGCGATTTTCTGTTGGCTCAGCTAGAGCCAGAACAAGAGGGAGGGAGATACAGGCCACGTAGACATAGTCATCCACAGGAGACACACAAACAACATCAGCGGCAGTCATTCGTCCCGGAAAAAGGCCGCATTCGTGGCGCCTCGGCAGTAGCAGAGAAGATGGTGGAATGATGCGAGAGAAGGAGTTGGAGAAGCAGAGACCTCAAGGAGCAGCTGCCTCAGCCCATATGCGCCCAACAAGCCACAAGGAAACACTACGTCGCGCCCTCTCTTGCTGCACCACTGGATCGCGTAAAAGTGCCCGACAAGAAGACATTTTCTTGATCACGGAGACACTGCGGAGTCTCGGCCACAACGATGACTGTAAGAACATCAACTGTCCTTCAATCAGACGTACCAGCTCCACCGTAGCAACACTGTAAAGGCTATGAAGGTGAAGCTTACATTCAGTGTACTACTGATGGTGTGTGGCTTGAGAAGGACGCTTACCCGTGACGCCACTGGAAAAAAAAAGATGGTCAACCTTCCCATGCTGCAATCCAGGCTTTCTGGAGTTCTGAAGGTACCACGTGGCCCTGGCGCTGCCTCGCGGGTGCGGGGATATGCTCTTTCGTGTATGGCGGGGTGACGACGGGAATGGATGAAGGCAGCAAGCGTGGATATGTACATGTGTATACATGTATATGTATGTATAAGTTGAAATTGTATATGTATGTATATGTGCATGTGCGTGTGTGTGTGTGTGTGTTTATGATATACATGTGTATGTGGGTGGGTTGGGCTATTCCTCGTCTGTTTCCTTGCGCTACGTCGCTGACGTGGGAGACGGCGGTTAAGTATGATAACTACATAATTTGTCAAACTTTTAAGTTTCCTATGCATTACTTTATACCCGACGTCGCCTATCTTCCATTCACTAATATCATCTGGCAAAGTAATTCTTTCTTCCCAAATTTCCATTTCCCCTCTCCCAACTGCCTTAGAGTCTCCTTCCATCACGCTGCACCTCACCCACCACAAGCGGATAAAAGAGTATTCTTAAACTGCCTCCACAGAGCCTGAATCCCACCTTTACTGTTGGCAAGTCGTTTGTAATGGATGTGTGAGGCCCGTCAAGGCTGTGTGATGTCATCAGGGTTATTTGTTATTTATGGATGGGATGATGAAGTAAGATGAGGGCGTTGTGGTGTAATGGTGGTGTAATATTTAATCATGGATGGATCGTGGATACAATTGCTGTATGCAGATAATGCTGTGCTCTTAGCTAAATCAGAAGCAGGCCTGGATGGAATTATGGGTCAGTTCGATGATATATGGGGAGAAAAATGTTGAAATAGAATGTGAATGAAAATAAGACTAATTTTTGAAAGGGGTAGGAGAACTGGATGACGTGGAAGAACCGAGATGTTTTGGGAGTAAGACTCCGGTGATGACAGTAGCGAGAGAGATGCAGTTAAAATCAGAGTCAGACAAAGGAGAAAAATCTGGAGGTTCACTGTAAGCTTGGGTGAATGGGGGTTAAAAAATGAAGCCTAGTGTGTACAAAAACGATGGATGAAAGAGTCCTTCTCCTAACTCTGGTGTGTACATGTAAACCCAGAAGAGTATATAGGTCAGGATAGGTCAAAAAATGAGAACAGTAGACACAGGTGCCTCTCTCATTCTAGAAATCATAAGAATGACAGCTTGGAAGGGATATGTGATGTGAAGAAATCACTACGAATGGTATAAGGATGAACGTCTTTTAGCATGATATGGTCACGAGGGCCGTATGGCAGTTAATGATTTTAGTATGGCATGGTAACACAGACCATATGGCAGATAATGGCACTAGTGCGTCAAGAAGGTGCTGATGAAGGTTCGAGGAAGAAGAGAAGGATAAACGCAGAGAAGCGATTAAGAATAACAACATTTCTAATGATGTTACAGCAATGACTGGGGACCGGATGCAATGAAAGCAATTTAAGCATGCAGACGTTCGTGTTACCACTGAATCGACTTAGCACGACAAGCGAAGACGTAAGAACTATTCTTGTAAGTGTTGAAGATCATGTTTTACTTTGACACACCGTGGGATACGGGAGTTGAGGCTGTGTCCGAACAGTCGCATGCGACTTTGGCGCAACCTGTCTCCTTAGGTGAGGCCCGAGCTCCTTAGGTGAGCATTTGAACCCTTAATGTCTGACCAAGTGTTGAAGTTCCTTGTCACTAGACCTCAGAATCTCACAACAAATATCATAAACGATGCGCTTATGTTGCCCACTAACACGGTTCGTGGATCTTATGATAAACGCTTAAGCTGCCTGTTATAAATACACCTGCGCAATACATATTATGAGGAATATCCTTTTTCAAGGTTACAATGTTTCGCTTGTTCGAGCTTTATCAAGTCAGTGACAGACAAAAAACTAACCTATACATGACTTGGGGATTAGGTGGGGTGTCGCTGAGAGCAAAAGAATGGTGATGGTAAGGAAGGTCAGGGCGAGGGAGGCGTTGAGGTAGTGTGGCGGAGGGAGGGACAGAGGAGGAGTGGTGAGGGAGGGCGAGTAAGAGGCGGGAGGCAGTCAAGTGCAAATGTTATGAAGAGCAATGAAGTACAGAGAGAAAGCAAGAAGGAATGGAGATCAAGGAAGACAGGAAGAAAGGAGGATGGGTGGAAGCGAGGAAAAATATGAGTAGTGATAGTGAGCTAAGGTGTGCAAGGCGTAAAGCAGCGAAAGAAGGGAGGTGGGAGAGTAAAGGTAAGTAGAAGGGAGAGAAAAAAGTAAGGGAGGAGGGAGGTAAAGTGTGGAGAGAAAAATGTTGGGGAACGAGGGGGAGGGTGAATGACATAAGAAATGAGGGAGAGATGGTGTAGGGTGAACATAAGGGAAGGGAGGAGGGGGTAGGAAGAGAAAAATAGAAAAAAGGGGGTCATCAGACATGTGAGTGTCTGTGCAACGCTTCACGCTACGTTCCACAGATGCCTGCCCACCCCCCGGACCTCTGTTCTTTTTATATCTGGATTCATGACACATGTTTAATGACAGCCCATAAGGTAGAACGGTTCATCACTGTCGCAACACTCCGCCTTGCTCTCATACGATGCCTGGCATGTCTCTACCTCCAACATGATAGGTGAGAGTAATCTAGGATTTATTCTTACCTGTGTGACATACGATTGTCAATAACACATTCCTTTTTGCAAAATCGAAATAGTATTCCATATACTAAATGAACTTAATCACTGATAATATTTCTATAAGGTAATTTTCAATTTTCTGTCGTCTTTACACAAGTGGCAACCAGACATCATAACTCCCCTACGTCATATCTGCTCGAGGACGTAACCATCAGAATGAGGTAGGCTGGCAGAACGGTGAACAGAGAGGTTGTGGGCGGAGGTGGGGTGCGTCACTGGCCACTCGATCACGCAGTGGGCGACCAAGACTCGCTCGTCAAAGGCACGTTTATGCAGCCCGTAAGAGGTCGATGTCGTCAGCAGTGCAGCTGACTTGTGATCTGCAGCTGCTCATTCATCCTCGCCGCACAACCCACCGACGCCTATAGGCGAATCCATATTCATAGCTACGTTCCAGCCGCAAAGGGAATCGACTCGATGATTCAAATTAGGATGCTCGTTAAGTCTTTGCTCTGGAATATTCAGCAGTTGACCTCAAATATTGGAAGTGGGTAATATTCACCGACGTAAGAGCAGCAGCAAGACAGTGCTAGAGGACACAGGATATCAAATACCTCCCTCAGCGAAGTCATCAAGAAGGAGTCTACCGGGTGAGGGATCATGGCAATCTAGGGACAGATGCGGCCCTACGGACCAGGTGAACTGGTAATTGTTGATGGTCGACTGGATAGTGAAGCACACAGTCGGATCATGAAAGGCATTATGTCTCAGCCCTGTGAGCGAGCCATGGCTATCCCTGCACCTGACGCAATCAATGAGCTCCTGCAAGACCGCAGAACCAGCGCACACAAAGTGGATATTGAGAGCCGTTTTAGACACACCCTCGAGTGGAGGTTATCAACAGACCCAGCACAGGTAGTGACCCAAAACCCAATCGTAAACTAATGGGCCACTGTGTAAGAGGTAGGAATGAGTTGCTAGGACATTGAGGTCACGATGCAGAGCACACGGTGTGGCCAGACATTCGACCCTGGTCGGATATTTGGATGCATCTCGCTCAGCAGCGATCCATGCTGGAGTGGGTGAGCCAGGTGACAAATGCTTGTGGAGCAGTAAGGAAAATAGCGTATGAATAAAGAACTCTTTCTCAACTTGTGTATCATTTTAGCGCATTATCACCAAAATATCATTATCCTGTTGACTTTGATGAATATATTTTAATAACCAATGCCCCTAAAGTGCATTAGCAGAGATGATCTCTGAAATGTGTTCTACACCTGACTATGTCATAAACCGCTTTGAGTGCAAAGTGAGTTAAATTTTTTAACATATATCCTCAAATATTTTAAAAAGCCTGAGTGACAATATTGGAGTTTTTAGATCTTTGTGCGAAAAGAGGGAAATGTATTTTCCTGTTTTGTTTACTGAGAAAGGCAGTTAGTTATTCACTATGTAAACGACTGAGCAATTTTCCAATGTGAATTCCAACCTCACGATAATGCAAGAAAAACTATCAAAAACACAATATTTTTTGTTTTCGTGCGAAAGAGCATTTATTCCTGTAATGTTTTCTATATAAGCAACATGAAATGAAACACTACGATGTTAGGAACGTTTTGGGCGATCATCACGAACCAATTGCTCTATGCCCATGTCGCTTTTCTCAGAAATACCTAACGTAACCACTCCCACAACAATGACCACTTAGTGTTGGCTGCGTGTTACTCTGTGTTGACCCACAAACTCCTTGAACAGATGAATCAAGCTTTGTGTTTCTCGCCATCACATGAATAGAACAATACTACAGTAACATATGAAGCTGAATGAAGCGAAAAAAGAAAATGAATTATTTCCAGAAGTGTTAGTGACAACAATATATAAAGTTTTATCTTGCGTCCTTATCTCCAGCGAAACCACGCCTTCATTAGGCCGTGCCATTCTCGCTACTGCATTTTACGATGAATAAGATTTCTCTATAAAACACGGAAGAAAAATGGCAAAAAAAAACATGAATCCCTGTACTACATAAAATTCTTAAGCCAAAACACTATATGCATTCGCCTATAAAGACGCTGGAATGAATTGTAGTAATAAAGTGACGCACTGGAGTCGATAAAATAATCAGATAATCCAAACAATAAAAACGCAACAATGACCTTAAACGTGATATAGGAAAGTATTGGCTTGGATAAAGAGATGTACAGCCTAGTCAAAACTATATAGTGTTTCAAGTGCAGGTTGCGTGGCTACTGAGTGGATGTGAATTGGTACTGCCTCGCGTGAGCCAACAGACCTAGTGTAATTTCCTCCCATTCTTATATTACGATTACCTCAAAAAGTGGCCCAAACTTTCTAACATATCCTGGACTCACTGGAAACATGACTGCCAAACAGTGTTCGGTACATAACGTGAAAATTAGTTGACATTTGACCAACACAACAACTTAATAAGTAATAAATAGGGTACTTACCTTACGCCCCCAGGTAGGTGTGGGATATGACAGCCTTCAGTCACGAGAGACGAGGCTTTCAAGAAACTGATCCATTTTACACATTTTCACATTAGTCATGTCATGTTCCCGGACAATGCATATTTCCGAATGCTATGATTCATTCGTCCTTTATCATCATTACATACTAAAGAATATCCACAAACCACTTTAATCACTTGCACAATGTGAACATGTTATTCGCCACTATCTTCACAGTAAATGTCTCAGCCATACGTTGCCTCATTCACTGTGCAACGTAAAAATATTCATATTTTTTCACCAGCCACTTTATCATGCAATATTTCCACCATAATGTTCAGCAATTTCGATATGGCTCAGTGTTTTCACAACACTCGTCATCATCAGCAGTATATCAGCAAAAATATGCACCATATCATTCACCAATCATTTCACAATCCTATATATCCACCACATTGCTCACCAACCACCACCATGTCGCTCGCTATTGATCACTAATACCGTATATTCTTGTTGATGTGCTGGTCTTTACTGCTAAATGGAAAACACGATTCCATCCTTCCATATGCGACTTGCGCTACTCATAGATGAGTGACGGTGGCCATCTCGGCCTTAGCTGCCATTTCAAGGTCCACATCACCATCCATGGCATAACTCTAGTTACATATCAGCCATTTTCTACATAGGCCAAGCTTACGTTCATAAACCCGAAATTATTCACTGAATTTTTCTACATATCTTTCGTATTATGTGAATGTGTCTGCTGATAATGTTCTTTCATTTGACGTCTTAAATTACTTGCGGTATAATTGTGTCACATCATATTCAGTCATGGTACAGCACTAAACTAATGCATTTAATGGAAATGCGAGATAATAATATAATCACACTGATGGTGATATTGTCTTATCACTCACTATCACCCGAGTCTCATTACTAATCACATTAATATAAGTATTATGCGTCCTCTCCCAAGCAAGTCAGGACAGGACTGCTGGTGTTGGCCCGGTCCTTCGGTGTGTGCAGGGGCCATGCAATAAAAGATCATAACCAGCAGTTTTGACTATCGAGCACCGCGGTAGTTTGACTTGGACCAATGTTGACAAGTAAAAACCTGATGCCGGGCGTCTCGATATATGTTCTATTTAAAAGTCTAGCCTTTTAAACTTAGAATTGTTGATACTTGTCTTTAAATTCACTAACAATACAGGGTTAAGCACCCATTTGTGGATATGGTTCACGGGTGGGCGGGGCAGCGGTCGTTTAACCATTTCAACAACATCGCGGTCGGTGTGCAGGCGCCACAACGCCTCTGCAGGTGTGGTGGTGCAGCATGTAGACCCATACAAGACAGCTCCCATTGACAGCCGTCCATACCCATTCCATACCATGGAATTAAGAAAATATATACATAAATCTTCCCGCGCCTTCATTTTCTACGGAGTTCCTGCACACTCAAGAAGCTGGCCACTTCCACCAGCAGGAACCATGCGGCATTAAAGTGTTGTGATGTGTGTGCGTCTATGTGCAGAGAGTTCAGAGAAATTGATCAGGAAGCGTCCAGTGTCCTCCTTATGATTACATCGTGGGCATGGAAGGTCTTGGGATATGCTTGCGACGGTGTTCGTAGTGTTGTAGTGATGATGGGTGATATCCACAGCGGAGACGGGTGAGTTTGACTCATGTTGTCTGGGGGGGGAGTGTGGTTTCTAGTGGGTGTAAGACAAAGTTGGGATGTCGCTTGTTTCGTGGTTGTCGGGTTACTTCAGTGTGTTGGTTTTGTTCATGTTATATTTGTTGGGTGGGAGATCTGTGAGTGAGGTTACTAAAATGTTAGGCAGGGGTAAACTTTTTATTATTTAATTGTGGATGGTGGTTAGTTTTTGAGTGGCTTGGGTGTGGGGGAGGTGTCTAGTGTTGTTGCATAGAACTGTGTGTTGTAGTGAGACTGTACATGGAGGATCTATGTTTCACTGTGAAGGTGTTGAGTGTTTGTAGGTAAGTTCGGTTCCCACAGTGACTTAAGATACGTGACATTGTTGCACCACCGTTACGTTGCTGTGTCCTCAGACCAGTAGTGGCGGCACCACTGTCTCCTCTCAAAGGGAGATGAGCTACGTGAAGGCTGAACGAGAGAATAGTTTTCTTACCAGCTCTCTACCTGAGAGCCTTCACGGGTCATTGCAAATAAAGCCCGAGTGGACAAAGCCAGTCACACAGTATTTTGTCACGTCACTATCGACCATAGGCTGACGCCACTGAGGGAAAACAGTGTTGCCACTTTAACCACTTGTCGACAGATCTGCCACAATGCCACAAATTGTGAGTGAGAAGTCATCTTTGCCGTGGCTATACCATTATCAGTTAACGACAGGGAACATCTCGCTTCAAAAGAATCAAATCTGTTCTTTCTACTAATTGTAGTGCAGTCTTGAAGCTACAAAATCCCTGCTAAAGGGATCCGAAGGAAATAGACCAGCAGGATCTTTCCTTGAAATGCCCTTGATTTTTTTAATATATATATATATATATTATATATATATATATATATATATATATATATATATATATATATATATATATATATATATAATACACACACACACACACACACACACACGCTTGTTTGTGTCGTAAAAAGCAATTAAAAGGGGAGGGAGCGGGGGGGCTAGAAATCCTCCCCTCCAGTTTTTATTTTCCAAAAGGAACAGAGAAGGACGGCAAGTGAGGATTTTCTCGCCTGGGTTCAGTTCTCTGTTCTTAACGCTCCTTCGCTGAGGCGGGAAATGGCGATTATGTATGAAAAAAATAATATATATATGTATTTTTTTTTTCATACTATTCGCCATTTCCCGCGATAGCGAGGTAGCGTTAAGAACAGAGGACTGGGCCTTTGAGGGAATATCCTCACCTGGCCCTCTTCTCTGTTCCTTCTTTTGGAAAATAAAAAAAAAAAAAAACGAGAGGGGAGGATTTCCAGCCCCCCGCTCCCTTCCCTTTTAGTCGCCTTCTACGACACGCAGGGAATACGTGGGAAGTATTGTTTCTCCCCTATCCCCAGGGAATATATATATATATATATATATATATATATATATATATATATATATATATATATATATATATATATATATATATAAAGGCTTATGTATTTTTGCCCCAGTGAAACACTGATTCAGATTTCTGCCTTGTTTGAATCCCGTACAACCCGAAGTGACATCTGCTGCAGGGAGGTGAGGGGATGACCACTCCGGCCGGAGGGCGACGAGAGAGGCCAGGAAAGCAACCATTCCGTGAAAAGCAGCTTTTCTTCTGAGCTCGAAGGACTGTCAGTGGATAAAGCTGTCGGGGTCGTGCGCGCGTGGGAGAGGGTATTACCCCGGGGTCTTCCGTGACTGTACCACATATGACCAGACGGTGACGTTAATGGTGGAGGTGGTGTAGAAGACTGCATGTGGGAGGACATGTTAACTGTGACGGATTTCTCAACATTGCCCTACAAACTGATGTATTATGGACGAAAATTAATATCTTTCTCCTTTCTTTTTTAGCGGCTTACGAATTTCTAGTTCGCCTACAACTGATACTGAAGTTTGAACAGACTTCCCCAGAAAAATGGTCTGAGTTTAACAGCCTCTATACAATACCATCGAATTATGAGCCTTGCCCACCTGTAGGCCAATTAGCCATTATAACACGAACTTCGACCATCTGTAACCCAGTATGTCGTCTTGATATCACTTGCGTTTCACCTGTGTGCTTATTTGTTACCTCATTTGTAAGTTCTGGTCATCCGAAAGCCTTCTCCTCATCATACCACAAGCCTCGCTCACCCTAGAGCTCCGCGTCATCATACCACATGTCCCACTCCACTGTCCACGTCCACACCATCATACCACGAGTTCTACTCGACTGTAAAGGTCTATGACCAAGATATCACGAGTCTCCCACTCGACCGTAGGTGCCCACGTCATTAGTGCAGCAGCCTCGTCCTCCAGTACCGTTATACAAACATACCGTTACTGTATGAGTCTCTCTCATACGTTCAGCACCATCACTTCATGCCAGTAGCCTAGCTCCATAAACGCAACCTTATTCCGATCAGCACCTCCATTGCCTGGATAGGAGGTAAAGCCTACGATATCCACACATAAGTCAAACACAACACACCCTGCGTAATACAGTGATCCATCGGCTGCTAAAGCGATCAAGTCGAGTGTACAGAGACACATGGAGAACACCGCTGTAAGACAAAGCTGCTGAGATATATGAGGTACTTAGCATGTGCCTGTAGTCCTGGGTGGAGATTTATGCACCGAGAACGTTTGCATACAGTAATTACAGATACTTCTGCAGCAGATATGCAATGTTGTTACCGCTTCCTGCATCTGTGGTGCCACAGTGGTTTGGACGGCGTCTGTGATGTTACTGGGGTGGAGGCATCTGTAGTGTTACAGTTGTGGGGTGGGTGGTGGGTGGCATCTATGGTGTCACAGTGGTGGTGGCGGTCTGGTGTGATGAGTGGCGGTGGGTGACATCTATGGTGTCACAGCGGTGAAGTGGCGTGGTGTGACCAGTGGCGGTGAGTGACATGTCTGGTGTTACGTTGGAGTGCCCGCCTGGGAGACATAACGTGTGAGAGGTGAGGTAGGAGGTGGTTGGGAGGGAGATCTGAGGCGGGAGTGAGGAGTATGAGCCAAGTCAGACAGGTGGCCGTAGACACCACCATGTTGACTGACGGTAGCAGGATTGCTGGGGCACTACGTCGAGGGTGTAGGGCAACCCGCTGCCGCCCTTGCTCACGACCCACGGAACAGGCTGAAGGCACAGGAGTTGTTCTGGAGGGGAAGTTCTCCTCATTACGATTTTAACCTCTTCAAGATGATGGTACGACCCTTGAGCAAGACACTATTACCCTTGAATGAGATGATAATAGCCATTGACCTAACCTCATTGTGTCTTACCGTCGTGCTCAAGGGTTGTTCCGTTGTGCCTCAGGCGTTGATACAGACAGACCCAAATTTCTATTAGAGTAGTTATTTTCACCACACGATCCCCAGAGTTTTAACCAGGTGAACAGGATATTATAATCGCACATGACACACTCTCTGTTGAAGGAGGAAGGTACGGTATTACACACCATGTAACCTTCATTATGTAACTTATGGTGAATGATGATTATTGCACAACATATATGTATAATGATGTTAACAGGTTTGGCCAAGTTATATCGCTGGTTGAGAAGACCGCTTTATGTCCCATGAAATATTTTCCAAGTGCTTTCAGTCTGCGTGTGTGACTAAACACTAGTTCTCAAGGCAAAATATTTGATGTTAAAGGATATGTGACCTGAGTGACTGTAACACACAAGCCTCACATAAAGAAGTAATGGATAGGACTGAAACGTAACACAGGCCTTAGTCATGATCTCGACTGATACATTACAGATGCACTTTTCGCTGAGTTTAGTGCTGTGTCCGAAGCCCTGAGTTGAGACATCTATCATTATTCGTCTCGAAATTTTTTCAACAATTTGATGTGTAGGTGGTTAAAAGTTTTACCAGTTTGTATGTATCTTAACCCAACAATCTTTTAAAGCTTTATTGAGTTAGTAATATAAACAAACTAGTGCACCACAGCAATACGGAAATAGCTTGTCTTATATTTTAGTGATAAGACACGATAAGCCGCCAGGAACTTCCCGCCATAATGCTGATAGAACACCTTGGCGAGAGAAGTGTGGTCGCTGCCTCACTGGTCTGATGCAGACCACAGTCATGATGTGAGGAGGGAGAGGGAACTCTCTGATGCAACACCTGCGCCAGGTCTGCATAGATAGCATAGTGGTGAGTCCTTGGGGGAGAGAGAGAGAGAGAGAGAGAGAGAGAGAGAGAGAGAGAGAGAGAGAGAGAGAGAGAGAGAGAGAGAGAGAGAGAGAGAGACTGTATACATGGTACCATTCCTCAAAGGATTACCATGGGAAGCAATTATCGACGTGTGCTATGCCATCACCATGCAGGCCCCACAGGCCTCATCCACATAGATCGTTTGGTCGCCAACAGATCTGTTAGCCAGGCAGGTGTGTCGCTGTGTTCGGTCGCAGATTTTGGAACATTAATGATCTGTCTATATCAGCCCCTGATAACACGACGGTACAACCCATGAGCAAGACGGAACGACCCTTCATGGTTATGTCAAAGGCTATATCATCACATCCAAGGGTCGTAGTGTCTTGCTCAAGGGTCATACCATCTTCTTGAAGAGCTTAAAATCGTAATGAAGTAAACTTCCCCTTCAGAATAACACCTGTGCCTTCAACCTGTTCCGTGGGCCGTGAGCAGGAAGTACATCGGGTTGCAGTACACCTTCGACATAGTTCCTATCAACCCTGTTTCCGTCAGTCGACACATTGGTGTCTACAGCCACCCGTTCCTACGGTGGCTCATACCTTTCACTCCTTCCTCAGATCTCCCACCCTCCCACCTACCAATCTGACTCTCTCCGGTAATGACCCCATGTTGGAGCCATTACCTTGGTCACCTATCTCTACATGTCACACCAGGCCGTCACTCCACCACTGTACCACCAGAGGAGCCACCCATCTCCACACATCACACCAAGCCGCCACCTCACCACCGTAACACCATAGATGCAAACCAACACCACACGTCACACCAGGCAGCCAGCCCCATCACTATATCGCCATAGATACTACGCATCATCACACATCACACCAGGCCATCAACCACGACTGTATCACTATAGCTACAGAACAATACCAAACCAGAGCTTGTCAGCTGCCACACCTTTGTCAATATCTCACTGAAAAATGCTGAATTATAAAAGCCCCCAGTATTTCAGCACAGTAAATTCCAGTTAAATAAAGAATAGAATTCTTTAAATAAAGATTGGCATTATCTGGCTAACAAAGCCGGATTTCAAACCATTGTAAGCTTTATCTGGAGTTCAAGAAACGTATACAACAGAGAAGCGCTTTGACAGCAGCACAAATGGCCCCACCTACCTATACCCTCAACACCACCGTACCCCATCGCCTTCTGCGATATGAGAGGCACCTAAGATCACTGACCAGGTCACCATAACTGACAAGTTCGACAGGTACGATGAGACTCTATCCTGAGAACCGTTCTTGATCGTGCACATCGGGGAACTTCACATTGGTACACAATGTTCCCGGATCAAATTGCACATCGTTGGTAAATGTTCCTGTGTCTAATGACATGAGAACTCCACTACTAGGTTTTGGCTGATGTCCCTAGTAATATGAAGACTCAGCTGTAAGGTTCCCGTGACTAGAAAAACGAACGTGTGTGGTAACATTACGAAGACTCCTCCACGAGGGTTCTCTGACGAGAACAAGAGATGTATCAAGCAACATTAGAATTCCTTTAAGAGGATTTCTGTGACTAGATCAAAGAATATGCCTAGTAGTATTGGGACGAGGTTTCCTTAACAAGAACAACGGATGTGTTAAGTTGCATCCAGGTGTCTCTAAAAGCGTTCCTTGACTAGAACAACACATATCTACTCCTGACTGTAAACACCTTCAACATGGGCGCCTGACCAGACGAAAACTCCATCCGCGCCGGCGCAGCTATACGATGGTAGTCATAAGCAATACCTTCCTGTCGCATCCACTTACATGGATGACGATCAAAAAAGCATCCGCAGAGTATATAGCCTGGCTTCTCCCTGAGGCATGGCTGTCAAAGTCACAGAGATCGAGAATCTTGAGAAATGTATTACCAAGAAACAAACCCGCTTCTGTGTGGACGTCCGCTCGCCCACACACACACACACACACACACACACACACACACACACACACACACACACACACATATCAAGGTCTTTTCAGATCACTCTTACTTTACGTTAGCGGAGGGAGGACGTGCCAACCAACCCTGGCGCTCCACCCTGAGGGCAACAGCATTACGACTGTCGGCTTCAGACTCGAGTTTCAGACGCTTTCTCATTCCTCAGTATGATGTCGTCTGAGAATAGCGTCTCCTCAGCACGACGACGACTCATGTATGGCGTCTCCTCAGTACGACGTCTCCTCATGTATGGCGTCTCCTCAGTACGACGTCTCCTCATGTATGGCGTCTCCTCAGAACGACGTCTCCTCATGTATGGCGTCTCTTCAGTACGACGTCTCCTCATTACGACGTCTCCTCAGTACGACGTCTCCTCATGTATGGCGTCTCCTCAGTACGACGTCTCCTCATTACGACGACGACTCACGTATGGCGTCGTCTCAGTACATGGCGTCTCCTCAGACGTCAAAATGGCTAAACATGTTGCCGGGGACAATGAACCACAATCGGATTTCCCACCTCCTATGTCAACCTTGCCTCCTACCCTTCCCACACCATACACCCGGGGTTTCCCACAACGCTAATGACAACCAGGCCTCCTACCCTTCCCATACCATACACCTGGGGTTTCCCACAACCCTAATGACGACAACCTGGCCTCCTACCCTTACCCACACCATACATACATTCTACCAAACGTCCAACCTCCGCAACCAGCAACGCCATAGATGCATCAACATCATTCAGAACGAAATCTCTACTAAGGAACGAAGAGATTCTTACCTTTAATAAACAAAAGAGGTTTGGTGTATACTGAACATCAGTGAGGGGAGTTGAGATCCAGCTATCAGTGGCATCTACATATAAAAAAAACAACTTCTTCCTCGCGACCTGATGAAACAGATAACAATCAAGTGTACACGTGGCCAACCCTGCCAAAGACAGCCCCTTCGACAACCAGCATCCATCTCGACAAGAGACGGCCGCGTCCTAGATAACATATCAGGGACCTGCCAGTTGCCTCCTCACTCAGAACCTGCTTTGATGGCGTCGTAAAATAAGTATTCTGGGGCCCTGGTGGTTCGAGGGAGGGTGAGATCATGTGGTCCGGAGAAGAGGAGGAGGAGGAGGGAGGAATAGAAAGAGAGAGCGAGAGAGAGGGAAGGAACGTGAGTAGGGGTAGGGAAGTATTAATCATCTTATCATGTCTTAGTTTAGACGTCTGGAGTTGGGTGAGTTAGTCTTATGTTATGACCCTCAAGACCTGGTTGGCTGGCCCTCTGGTGGTTGTTTGAGTCTCAGGATGAAGGAAGGTGCTGCTGTTCCGGCCCGAGATCATGGCAAAGTTTCGGTTCTGAAGTATCTTTCTCGCAGAGGCATTTTCGACCTCTCTCCCAAGTTGATGTAGTTGTGTGATAGCTTTATAACACAGGCACAATCTTTGTCGTGACTTGGAAGAGCTCTATAAGCCCTTGCGTCAGCTGTAGCTGGTCTTGAGTTAGCTTTGCTAGCCTTGACTTAACTTTGCTGTGCCTTCAGTTAGCTGTGCTAGCCTAAACTTAGCTGTGCAGCCTAATATTCCACAGTAACAGCTAAAAAGCTTGAAACTTAGCAGTACTGAAACACACTTATGAAATTTATGTTATTATCATTATTATTATTATTATCAATATTATCATTATTATCAATATAATCACTATCATTATTGTTATTATTATTATCATCATTATCATTCTTATTATCATTATTATTATTATTATTATCGTTATTATTATTATTATTATTATTATTATTATTATTATTATTATTATTATTATTATTATTATAAACACTACTATTATCATTATCATTATCATTATCATTATCATTATTATTATCATTATTATCATTATCATTATCATTATTACTATCATTATTACCATTATTGTCATTATTATCATTATCATTATTATTATATTACTATCATTTTCATTATTATCATTATCATTATTATTATATCATTATTACTATTATTACTATCATTATTATTATTATTATTATTATTATTATTATTATTATTATTATTATTATTATTATTATTATCATTATTATTATTATTGTTATTATTATTATCATTATCACTATTATTATTATCATTATTATCATTAATTTATTTGTTTTATTTATATATTATACTTTGTCGCTGTCTCCCGCGTTAGCGAGGTAGCGCAAGGAAACAGACGAAAGAATGGCCCAACCCACCCACATACGCATATATATACATACACGTCTACACACGCACATATACATACCTATACATTTCAACGTATACATATATATACATACACAGATATATACATATATGCACATGTACATAATTCATACTTGCTGCCTTTATTCATTCCCGTCGCCACCTCGCCACACATGAAATGACAACCCCCGCATGCGCACGAGGTAGCGCTAGGAAAAGACAACAAAGGCCACATTCGTTCACACTCAGTCTCTAGCTGTCATGTATAATGTCGAAACCACAGCTCCCTTTCCACTTCCAGGCCCCACAAAACTTTCCATGGTTTACCACAGGCACTTCACATGCCCTGGTTCAATCCAGTGACAGCACGTCGACCCCGGTATATCACATCGTTCCATTTCACTCTATTCCTTGCACGCCTTTCACCCTCCTGTGTGTTCAGGCCCCGATCGCTCAAAATCTTTTTCACTCCATCCTTCCACCTCCAAGTTGGTCTTCCATTTCTCCTCGTTCCCTCCACCTCTGACACATATATATCCTCTTTGTCAATCTTTCCTCACTCACTCTCTCCGTGTTACCAAATCCATTTCAAAACACCCTCTTCTGCCCTCTCCACCACACTCTTTTTATCACCACACATCTCTCTCACCCTTTCATTACTTATTCGATCAAACCATTTCACTCCACATATTGTCCTCAAACATCTCATTTCCAACACATCCACGCTCCTCCGCACAATTCTATCTATAGCCCACGCCTCGCAACCATATAACATTGTTGGAACCACTAATCCTTCAAACATACCCATTTTTGCTTTCCGAGATAACGTTCTCGACTTCACACATTTTCAACACTCCCAGAACTTTCGCCCCCTCCCCCACCCTGTGACTCACTTCCGCTTCCATGGTTCCATTCGCTGCCAAATCCACTCCCAGATATCTAAAACACTTTACTTCCTCCAGTTTTTCTCCATTCAAACTTACCTCCCAACTGACTTGTCCCTCAACCCTATTGTACCTAATAACCTGGCTCTTATTCACATTTACTCTCAGCTTTCTTCTTTCACATACTTTACCAAACTCAGTTACCAGCTTCAGTTTCTCACCCGAATCAGCCACCAGCGTTGTATCATCAGCGAACAACAACTGACTCACTTCCCAAGCCTTCTCATCCACAACAGACTGCATACTTTCCCCTCTCTTCAAAACTCTTGCATTCACCTCCCTAACAACCCCATCCATAAACAAATTAACAACCATGGAGACATCACACACCCCTGCCGCAAACCGACATTCACTGAGAACCAATCACTTTCCTCTCTTCCTACTTGTACACATGCCTTACATCCTCGATAAAAACATTTCACTGCTTCTAGCAACTTGCCTCCCACACCATATATTCTTAAAACCTTCCACAGAGCATCTCCATCAACTTTATCATATGCCTTCTCCAGATCCATAAATGCTGCATACAAATCCATTTGCTTTTCTAAGTATTTCTCACATACATTCTTCAAAACAAACACCTGATCCACACATCCTCTACCACTTCTGAACCCACATTGATCTTCCCCAATCTGATGCTCTGTACATGCTTTCACCCTCTCAATCAATACCTTCCCATATAATTTACCAGGAATACTCAACAAACTTATACCTCTGTAATTTAAGCACTCACCTTTATCCCCTTTGCCTTTGTACAATGGCCCTATGCATGCATTCCGCCAATCCTCAGGCACCTCACCATGAGTCATACATACATTAAATATCCTTACCAACCAGTCAACAACACAGTCACTCCCTTTTTTTAATAAATTCCACTGCAATACCACCTTTTTTAATAGATTCCACTGCAATACCATCCAAATCCGCTGCCTTGCCGGCTTTCATCTTTCGCAAAGCTTTTACAACTTCTCTTTACCAAACCATTCTCCCTAACCCTCTCACTTCGCACACCACCTCGACCAAAACACCCTATATCTGCCACTCTATCATCAAACACATTCAACAAACCTTCAAGATACTCACCCCATCTCCTTCTCACATCACCACTACTTATCATCATTATCATTATGATTATTATCATCATCATAATTATCAGAGCTATCCCTAAGACCCCTTTTATGGGGCTCCTGCATCTCCGAGGCTGCACTCCGTCCGCAAGCAGGGTAAGGTGGGCTCCTTTGAAGCGAGAAGATCCTCAATCTCAATCTTTTTTTTTTTTTCTTTGGTCACAGAAGACTGCACTGCCTCATGAAATGTGACCTCGCTCGTGGTGTTGCAACCTGCAGGCGAAGTGTCTGTCAATTACTCGCATACCTTGGTTAGAAATACTAATACAGCAGTTACTGTGACCATTATGTGATGTAACATAAGCAGTTACTGTGACCATTATGTGATGTAACATAAGCAGTTATTGTGTGCATCATGTGATGTAACATAGACAGTTACCAGTTACTAGAAGCAATGTTCATTAGGCTTCGTTTTGCACAATGATTCACATGGATATTCAGAAGAAATGACAACTTCTGTCGTTTGTCCCAACATCTATTATATTTCTCTCCTCACACACACACACACACACACACACACACACACTCGTGTATATATGTCCTGCTCCCACCAAGAAAGGAAGAGCAGACATTACGGAACCAATTAGCCAGCTGCCTCCACATCAGAGATAGGTTAATTACTGCCCTTATTATCCATACCCCCCACCCCCATCTCCTGGTAGATTAAGTGGCATACACTTGAACCCCAGAGGCTCGACACAGTGCAATCAAACTATTCCTGCCTGCAGGGCGCAAATGGGGTATTGTCTGAGTTTACTGATGTGGTCTGGTCCAGAGTGGAATTACGTGTAGGACTTCCAGCTTCTGTGCTACCAGTGGGTGTGCCAGCACTAGCTGTGGCACCACAAGCTGTACCACCAGTGGCTGTGCCAACACTGGCTATGTTAACGCAGGCTGTGCCACTACTAGTTGTGCCACCACTGGTTATGTCACCAATGGTTGTGTCATCACTGGCTGTGGCACCACAAGCAGTGCCACCACAGGGAGTGCCACCATTCGTTATGCCATTACTAGCCACGCCACCACAAGCTGTGCCAACACAGAAAGTGCCACCATTCGTTATGCCATTACTAGCCATGCCACCACAAGCTGGGCCAACACAGGCTATGCCAATACTAAACTTCAGACGTACCACAGCTTACAGTCAACTCAACAACTTCCATTCATTTGATGGGACGTGTTGCCAGAACATTATGACTCCTCAACAAGAGGGAACGACCTTTGGATATG
This sequence comes from Panulirus ornatus, assembly GCF_036320965.1. Lineage (NCBI taxonomy): Eukaryota > Metazoa > Arthropoda > Malacostraca > Decapoda > Palinuridae > Panulirus > Panulirus ornatus. The sequence continues at coordinate 14,282,717 of NC_092282.1, forward strand.
ATGGTACGACCTTTGGCCTGACCCTCAAGGGTCAAATTAAGGGCCAGAACATCATGCCCAAGGGTCAACCCTGTCTGATCAAGAGGACCAAGACAATATGATACGCGGCATCAGAAATCGTGTGTAAGAAATCTTATGGTGTCATATACCCATCCATATATGTTCTTAAACCTCATATATGTGTATACACCACCGTCTGGATTCGAACCTTGGAGAGGGCGCCTGGCTACCACAGCCATATGGAAGTGGGCGAGGTAGCTAAGCGCCCTGTTCAGGGTTCGAATCAGACCCGTGGTGTATATACATTAGCGTGTCCATCGGCTCATATGATACGTTTAATTTATAACTAATCCTTTCCTCTCCCTCGAATTAACCCCATCTACTATAACAACAATCACATCAGACTGGTTGGAGTAACTTAGAATCTGGAGGTAACATCACGTCACTGTGCACGAACGAAACACCTGACTCCCGAATCCTGAATGATTCACAAGCATCGAACTGTCTCACAACCAATATTCTTGGGTTTCTGAACGAAACATTTACATGAACATATGTTGAAGCTGCTCAGATCCAGATTTCTAGAGGGTCCCATCAACCGTACAGAGAACACGACATATCCTCTACCGAAAGCCAAATCACTGTCTGGAAAAAGTACACGTACCACTTCGAAATGGAGTTTGTTTACCTTGGGGTAGACTTTTGCACTGGACAGCCAAGCAGCAGTTTCAATACCCATGCGGAAAGAGTCACTAGCTGCGACAGACTGAGAGGATGGTGACCGTCATTTAGGACTTCGAAACAAAGTTCGACCCTCTGATCCTCCAGATCGAAATAGAAAGCGTGTAATGAAGTTGAACGCGACTTGAAGAGATTTTCGCGCCACGTCAATATGTGACGACGACGCAGTCAACAATTGCGTGTCGACGAGCCAGGCCAAGTGAATTTTTGCCTGGACCGGACGACATCAGCGTCGCTCTGGTAATACGAAAAAAAAGAAATGTTACCCCTCGGACAGATGCGCAGCGAATGAACTTCCTAAACTTCATTGACGCGATTTGCTTATACCAACTCCCTCGTTGATGTCGCAAAATCCGTGACTCTTTTTTGTCTGTCTGCAAGTTTTGGTATTCGTCACATCTAGAAGTCCTTCAAGCTGACTTAGTTTTCCTTCTTGTGCTCTCTTTTGGTATCTGACGTAAACTGGAAGAGATTTGGAGATTTGGGGCATGATACGACGAAGAAAATCAATAACCTATTGTGTCGGTTGCTGAATTAAGAAAATCAAAACACAAGGGGAGGCAATCCAACGACCTTCAGACGTGTGGTCGAAGAATCTATGTAAAAATTTGAGCTTCTGTGGACCAGCCGCTGGCATTATTCTTCAGAGACTCACTGCAAGGAGGTGCGTCTGTTGCCCGAGAATGGGAAAAGAACCGAACGTAATCCTGCCTGAAAGAAGGGTGAGAAAGAACTCGAAATACACCACAGATCTATGGCTTCAGCATCAGCTTCTTGAGCACGACAGTCGCTGTGAGGTGCTCGAGGGTCGTAACGTCGTGCATAAGGGTCATACCGTCGTGCTAAAGGGTTGTATCGTCGTGCCCAATGGTCGTACCGTCGCGTCGTGCTGAAGGGTTTAGAAAACGTAGTTCGTTAGCTACTGGAGCAGATGATCAGGACAGAACCGACTGATCTTTTATCACTGATAACAGGAAAATAGACTTAGTAGAGCAGAGAATACGTCTGGTGAAACAACGCCTTTACCAACAACCTATCAAAACAGCGAAGAACGTTCTGAAGGCGGGGCCCCGGCTTGGCCTTCAACACCGCCCCAGCAGAAGACTGATCAAGAGCAAAGGACATCTAGGCAAGTGTGTGGTGTACACAGTGTGACACTTGGAGCACAAGTCATATTTCAACGAGATATTCGCACACGCTATCAAGATCCGGGAGGTCGAAGAAGGAGACCCAGAGTTGTAAAACTCCCTCTGCTCACATGCAGACGTAATAACACATACACACACACACACACACACACACACACAAACACACACACACACACACACACACACACACACACACACACACGAGAGAGAGAGAGAGAGAGAGAGAGAGAGAGAGAGAGAGAGAGAGAGAGAGAGAGAGAGAGAGAGAGAGTACTGGCTTACTGCGACGCCTTCACTAACCCTCCCGATACTCAGGCGGCAATACCTCCCTCACAAGTGGCTGCCAAGCACTTAGTTTCTAGCAGGGAGAGAGTGAGTGAGAGGCAGTGAGAGGCGAGGCACAGGAGCAGGTGGAGGAAACAGAGGCACACATCACTCAGATGCCTTCAAGACAGTTAGTTCGGCGTCCGGTGCTGGGGGCGACTCTCTCGACCTCTAGCTCCAGACACACACACATTTCTCACCGACGTCTGCAGCTGCAATCCTTGCTCAAGCTCCTGAAGGCGACTAGTTCGATCTCCCAGACAATTACTTTAACGTTCAGTACAACGACAGTGACCGAGGAAACATGCATGTGAATTCTCTGCACCGGAGTTGCATTGGCGATTGTTTTCTCTCTCTCTCCGTTTCCAAATCGAGTGAGGAGCGTTGCCACCACACGCACGTCGGTACCAAACTTGACCCCAGTAGAACGACCCATGTGCGCGACGGTACGACCTATGTAGCACGACGTACTGTCATGCTCAAGGGCATGAATGTCAAATTTGTGGATCATGTTACGAGTGAGGAACACTGGGAGGCCCTCTCGCCTACTGTTGTTCGTCAAACCTGCCCCACACTTCCCAAGTCTTCCTCCTCACCATCAGCTTCAAAACACTCGACAGCCTCACAATAAATTCACATAAACGACCTGATGAACACCGTCTGAGTTATGACATCGACTGTGGCCAATTTTAAGGCCATTTGGGGGTCAGTTTATGGCCGTCTAGCTGCAGGATCTTAGCAATCAACGCTCCCACCAGATCCATTTGTGTCAAGAGCGACTCCACCTGGTGGAGAATAGGAACGTTTTGCTATGGAGATGTGTTGCTCTCTGGCTGTGACACCAACAGTGGAGAACTTCAAATCCAGCTTCGACCCCCTGATGTTAATATACTACATTCGTACCAAAACATTTGAATGTGTTGTAAAGAAGACAGATATAAAGGTATGTTCACACTCACAACATCTGTTTTACTCTTCTTAATTCATCTCCGCTTCCCCCTGAAACGCCAGTCTGTTAAAAGTACCAATCGATACAGACAAGGGGTTAATGTTTACAGTAGATAACAGCTTGTAAGTGTTAGGACGGACTGGGTAACAAGACACACGCTGAGGGAGTCAGTAGCCTTGGCAGCGAGCGTGCAGCTGCCAAAGGACCTCACTCTAGTGGTGTTCAGACTGTGACAAGTTCACGATGGTGTGGAGACCCAGAGGGTCTGGAGACAAGCATCTCTTTGTTCCCAGTCCAGTGAGGTCCACCAGGCTGCTCAGTAACCGTACCAGCATCACATGATCCTAGTGTGTTTAAAGTTTTCATCTGCGTGATGCATTGCACCTCAACCGTATGACAGCCTTCCTCCAGCTCTCTCTCTACCAGGTAAAACTTTACTGACACCAACCGAACCAACGTCCAGTTACCTGGCCAGTTCGTTTGACCTACATCTGTCGCCTCGTTTCGCACTGGCGTGATACGATTTTCCGCTACATTATTCCTACTGTCTCTCTTGCGCTTCCTCGGCTGTTCCTTCGTTATGATGACGTGGAGAAAGCTCTTCCGCTTTCTCCAAAACATAAAAACTGGACATTTAAAACGAGGAATAAAATCAATACTTGGTTTCCCATAAACCTAAACCCGGTTCACAGTAAGCCATGTGATATCGCATTCTTAATGATAAACCACATGACGTAATCTCACCGCATTTCGTAATGAAAACGTTCACACAGACCCTACCAGACGCGCACACACTGCCCTGCCCCAACCACACAGTCTCTACCAGACTTACAAACCATGTAACGTACTCAGAAGACACCGCATAACTCCGTCATTACCACACACACACACACACACACACACCAAGTTATAAGCGATCAATGTAAATAACACCACAAGACGAGAGGTCGTCCCCCACCTAGTGATATTTAAAGTATAAAACAGGGAAGAAATCCGAGATGAAACTTTGAAAAGCTTACAACAAACAGCCAAGTTCTTAGGTTAGGTATCCCTAGCAAGCGCATATTACCTATATAACAAAACATACCACTGTGTTCTATGAGGAAGAGCTTCCCATTGTGTCAAGATATCTTGTACTCAAATGAATACCATCTTGATACACGTGTATGTCTCTGTTCTAGATCTTATAGGAGAATAAGTGTGATTAACCTCTGCGATGGTAGTAGGTCAGAAAGCCTTTTAATTGGTTGTAATTACGAGTTTGATGTTACGAAAATCAACTGATCACAACAGATAAAGATAAGCCTTACAGACTTACAAACATTTTCTAAAATCTGGTCTCCGGGACGGACGAAATCTTCCCCAGTGGTAAAGGACCAACAGCCACCCACCTGAGTAACACTTGTAGGTTGACCCGGTCGAGCGCTTCCCCAGTGGTCCAGGAGCAACAAACATCCACCCACCTGAAAAGAACAAGAACAGTAGCGCTACACTGTTGAATAATAAGAAGACAGTCACAACCTCTTTTTTTCTGCATGTTGAAGGCTCCAGTCACAGACAAAAGTCCACATCAAGGCCAGGCCTTAATTGAAATATTAGAGAGAATTATGAAGCGGAAAAATAAAAGAGAAGGGAAAGTATCTACGAATTTTGGAGGAGGTGAAAGACCTGTCTTTTGAAATGTGCCAGGTCATAGTTATTTGGAAAGACACAGAAAGGTAGAGAGTTTTGACGTGTAGGGAAAGAAGCAGGTATCAAAACGGCCCACCCTCGAGTTGCCGACGGCCACACAATTATCATGTGACGCAGCAGCTTGCCGAGTATTGCGTGGTCAAGCTAGTGGTGGGGGCGCACAAGCTACCAGCTCTCGGGAGCGAAAACCAAGAAGAGGGAAAATGAACCAACATTGCGACGTAGGGTAACGGGGCCAAGTTTGGAAGTTAGTTTGGGACGGTTCATAAGTCGGACCGCTTTCGACTCAACTCTGTCAAGTAAGGATGCAGAGCTATAACCACCCCAGGTTTGAGAGCAGTACTCCATACATGGACGAATCAACCCGTTGTATAAACGGAACAACTTTATCGATCATAAAAACAAAACGTGTATATCTATACCTGCTCAATGCAGAAAGTGAAGGGAAAGTTGCTCAGCGCCTGTCTTTCCGTGCGAGTGACCGTGTGTGATCATTATGTATACTGGACATAACCCATTTGTTACGACCCATTTGTACCGTACAGTAGGAGAGGGGTGTTGTACACTCGTGTATTTTCTCTATCAAATCATATTCTAAACTTCTGAATAATGTGTGTGTGTGTGTGTGTGTGTGTGTGTGTGTGTGTGTGTGTTGTGGGGAGAGAGTCTTACCCTAGTGTTGCCTCGTCTCTCACCTCCCTCAGGTCTCTGGCCAGGTGCCTCCCACCCGCCCAGGGGTTTCAGGGTTTCTCGATGTGCTTCAAGCTAACGCAAAGTTTATGTACGCTCTGACCGGGGTTGAAATACCATTTGCTTCAATAAAATTCATCCTGAAAACCTTCCCTAAAGATTCTTTTACACAAGTTTTCATTGAAAAAAAAAAATGTGTGGAATCCCGTGATAAAAATATTCTTTTGGTGTTTTTACAATTTACGCCCTACAGAAGGTACGAGATTTTTGTTCTCTGCAATCGATAGATCTATCTGCTAGAAAACCCCGGCTAGGGACACTGATCCTGACGTTAGGTTTGGTTAGGTTAGGTTAGGTTAGGTTAGGTTAGGTTAGGCTAGGTTAGGTTAGGTTAGATTAAGTTAGGTTTGCTTAGGTTAGGTTAGGTTACATTAGGCTAGGTAAGGTTAGGTTAGGTTAGGTTCATTAGATTAGGACGTATACCTTCGCTCACCAAAATATTTCTGTGGGACGGAAATTAAAAAATAACCTTTATCTTAAAATTCATTTGCAAAAATGTATCGCTTTTGCGTGATCTGCCAAAAAATAATATAATCATTCAGTTATTTGTCTATTAAATCTAAACACAATCAAATCATCGGCAAAATGGCCTCACATATACAGTAAAGGGTAAGTATGTGGTCTTAAGAATCGTCCTTTCCACTGATGAAGGCGTCAAAGCTATCTCGACGTAGTTGAAATAACGCCACCCGCTCACGTCTTGGTTTTCGAAGCTTCGTTCACTGATTCACCGCTGGCGTCAAACGAGTTCGTAATTCCCATGAACAAAACTGTTCACCCCGTCATGGTGATCCATCCACCATCCTCAGTATGACTGCATCCATACAGAGAGCAGCAGGTTGACTGGCTTCTCTGCTGCCTCTTGTGACGAACGCTTGTTATCATGGCATCACGAACTATTGTATGTTTTCACTTTTTACAATGTCTGTGCAACCAAATGGAGATGCATTATGACTATCTGTCACCGTCATTATAATCACTTGTATGAAAACGGTTTGCACAACGCAATAATGAAGTAACACTGACTAAAAAAAGGGTTGAAAACAATTGTACAGACACTGACATAGAAGATGCAATGAGGAAGTGTTACTCTCTCACTTTGCCAGTATTTTTTGACGAGTTGTCGAAGGGTGCCACTAGCGCCATCTTGTCAACAAGCTAGAAACTTATAGAAGAAAACGTACAGAGAATAGCTGGAGCAACTCACATTAACTCACGGTTGACATATCACACAAAACGTGCTGGATGAGTAATTATGCTCGTATGGAGCATCAAGAACTCGTTTAATTTTGATAACTGTTTGAGAAGTATTTACAAAAGATTTTTACCATTCGTTGTAACTATCAACACTTTTGGAATCTTTATGTTATGGTTGGAACTCCAGATAACTGTGAGCAATTCTACTTTTTCTGCAGACAGAGCTCTCACATCCCCATGGACCAGTGTCATGATATGCCCGCCACTATTCTTCCTTATCGAAACTATCAAAACAGAACGTCAGCAAAGATAACAAACACACAATAACCAATTGCTTTCAAGCTATCTGACCGATTAACTATCAATTAGTATTGCTCAATAGGGAAATAAATATTTGTAGACAGGCATCACACCAATCTGGGCGAGAGACATTTCTAAACAGATCTTCCTTGGTTGGACGGATATGCCACCGTATGATAAGACATCCAGCCACCAGGGACGCAAAGGACACGTATTAAACCAAGTGATATACAATAAAACCTGAATTAAACACGTAGAGTAATTCAAACGCACGTTCGTCCATTAAAATACTTATTAGAGTTATCCTTGTACTTCTGTACCATGTCTTAAATCTTAAGTGCACACACACACACACATACACAAACACCAGCCTGAGCCAGGCAACCATTCACAAACCAACCCCGAGGAAAGAATAAACAGCTGCTGATATTGGCTATGGGCCGAGTGCCCCAGCCCAGATTACGTGTGTGTGTGTGTGTGTCTTCAGATACTTATCATCATAAAGTTAACATGACCTTGATATGGTGAATGATATGATTGCCTCCAACTACGGACTTGGCTAGTACTGAGCGAAGACAGAGCAATGGTAACTGTAGAACTCAACAGTTACAGTCAGATGAACAGATACATTTCGTCTCTTTCTGATAAGGACTCCGAAGCGTATATACATATACATGTTGGAAAGGATCACAATTTTGCGCGTGATCAAGATATTCCTATGAGTCCACGGGGAAAATGAAACACGATAAGTTCCCAAGTGCACTTTCGTGTAATTATCACACCATCAGGGGAGACACCAGAGAGAAATATAAGTCAGTTGATGTACATCGAAGAGACGGAGCTAAGACGCCATTTGGTAAACATGCGATTGTAAACATGGACAATCGCATGTTTACCAAATGGCGTCCTAGCTTCGTCTCTTCGTTGTATATCAACTGACTGTTATATTTCTCTCTTGTGTCTCCCCTGATGATATGATTATTACACGACTGTGCACTTGGGAACTTATTGTGTTTCACTTTCCCCGTGGACTCATAGGAATACATATACATATATTTTGCGATAAAGTCTCATGTAAAATCCTCACGTTTTCTCTTAAATCCCTCGACCGTTCTGAGAGCAGTGATAACAGGTTCTGTACTTAGCAACTTGGCTGACGATGTAAGTTCAACAAAAAATCATTCTTAAGTCGATTGTGATTATCGCAATATCACAAAAATAAAGACATTCAATTCTATTCGAATCCATTAATAACAGAAATGATTAATTATATAAGCAGTATACCCTTTATCGGGGCAAACACACACACACAAACACACACACGATAGCCAAGCCAGACACGCACCTAAAATACGACCAATATCAGTGGCGGCCGATCACTTCTCCAGCAGCGCGTGCAGCAGGACCACTGGCACCAGCTGCTGGTAACTGCTCCTCTGTCGCTTCCTCACTCCTACCCGACTTTGTACCACACATATACCAACACGCAACGAATAAGTCTTAATGCAATGAAACAAAGACCTGCAGACAGAGACCTGAAGCAGAGGAGAAGCGGTAAAGACAGGATTATACAATGTAATAAACACGACAACTAAGGATTGGTGGACGAAAGACTCGGAAAACAAAAGAGTGCACAGTATTCAGAACCAATGCATTATGTCAGAAAGCGGAGATTTAACACCGCTGTGGTGTTGGGTTAAGTGTTGTTGGCCGTGGCGCATTCAGGGCCCGCCCAGGGTCGAATATAGAGGTTCGAATTCTGGTTGCAGCAGTCAGTCTACAGTCATCATTCCTGGAATATCATTGATATTCCTAGTAGTAATAATGTTAGACTTCTTTAACACCGTGTAGATAATTCATTATTCACCTCGAATGAAAAATCCGTCACACACAGGTAATGGGTAATCTCTTATGCCCTGGGTTGGCTAACTCGTACATGGAATACTATGAAACAAGATTGTAAAGCAATATGAAGCCACATTTATTTCATGTGGTACAATGTTGATGACATCTTATGTTTCTGGCCAGTCCATGCAGATTTTGATATGTTCGTAACATGACTGAATAACTTGGCTGATACTTATTTGTTCTCAACAAGACTGAATGATTTGTCCCACTCTATGAAGCTCACTGTTGAAAAAGATAGGAAAAATAGTGAACCCCTCTTGGGTTCAAAGACAACCACAATGAATCGAAAACCATTTAAGGTACAGTATTATGCTCATTTCTTTACTTATCAAATTACTGTTCAGAAATCTGTATGCAATGTTTCTAGGAGCTAATACGACTGAAGATCCTGAAGATTTAGATGATGTAATCAAGTGCACTTTCGTGTAATAATCACATCATCAGTTGAAATGCAAGAGAGAAATATAACAGTCAGTTGATATACAACGAAGAGACATAACTAGGACGCCATTTGGTAAACATGCGATTGTCCAAGACAGACAACGGGAGTATCATAAACTTATTACATAATATATCTATATTTCATTTATTATACTCTGTCGCTGTCTCCCGCGTTAGCAAGGTAGCGCAAGGGATCAGACTAAAGAATGGCCCAACCCACCCACATACACATGTATATACATACACGTCCACACACGCACATATACATACCTGTACATTTCAATGTATACATATATATACATATACAGACATATACATATATACACATGTACATAATTCATACTTGCTACCTTTATTCATTCCCGTCGCCACCCCGCCACACATGACATGACAAACCCCTCCCCCCGCACTCGCGCGAGGTAACGCTAGGAAAAAGACAACAAAGGCCACATTCGTTCACTCAATCTCTAGCTGTCATGTATAATGCACAGAGACTACACCTCCTTTTCACATCCAGGTCCCACAAAAAACTCCATGGTCTACCCCAGACGCTTCACACACACACACACACACACACACACACACACACACAAATATATATATATATATATATATATATATATATATATATATATATATATATATATATATATATATATATATATAATTCCAAATGAAGGAGGTGGGTGTGAGAGAGACACTATATTAGGCAAAAGAATGTAAAATATCACTTCTGCAGGAACCCAGGCACAGCAGGGTGGGTGGAGGTCAAACTTAAGTCATCACCCATCAAGCAACAGTGGCAAGACTCAGAGATGGACGTTACCCCCAGCCAACCCCCAGCAGAGGGCCACAATCACAGTAACACCAAGAAGTGGGTGGAGCCCACATACCATTTATTCTTGCAGCACTCTCTCTCTCTCTCTCTCTCTCTCTCTCTCTCTCTCTCTCTCTCTCTCTCTCTCTCTCATGCAGCCTTAAGTGACAGCTGGGGGGGGTCACCATTCCTCTCCCGGAAGCCTCAACAACGCCACGAACATTAACGCTGCGGAAGGTGAGACCAGCCAGCAGGAGTGGTGTGGGCCAACCCTGTGGTCTGGAGACTGTCAGTTCCGACTCAGATGAGGACCTGTCTCGTCCTCCCCAGCAGGAGTTGTGGCCCAGGGTAGGGAAGCGCTACGGGACCAAGCATCCGGCGCCTCCCAGCACTGTGGAATCTCGCCATTTCTTGCAACAGTTTTAACAACCCGTATCCTAGCGGGGCAACAGTACCACCCACTTGGGAACTTACGACCCGCGACGACAGATATGACTAACAATTGCTCACAATTTGCGAGCAAATAGTAAGGATAACAACTAATCACTAGAGTAGGAGCACTGCTGGAGTTTAGGGTACGCGGAGAACGCTTTAAAATCAATACGTTGAGATGTTACAAAATATTACTTACCCGACCACCTGGATTTAAGCAACTGTTCAGGCCTAAGACACTCTTTCATCCACAGGAATGAATACAAACTTATAATCTCGTAGGCAAACGTTGTACTTCTGCTAAAACAAAGTACATTTTTATTTCAGCAGGATAGTCAACGTATGAGATACCACTAGGAGGAGCTGACAGCAACACCATAAATGCGTTGAAAATAGAACAGACGAAGTACCTCGTTTAAACTTTACGACTGACGTTATCACCAGCGACTCTGTAGTTTATAAAGGAATAATACAGGAATTTTTCCTTCATTATGCAGTTGATTTTCTGATACCAACACCAAGCTCTATTTATTTTTTTTTTTCTTACTATCACAAAGAGTCCTCGTAATGACTTGATGGTTTGTGACTTTTTTCCCGCGCCTGTGAGTGTGTGTGTATTTGGTGTAAGGGATTTAATTCCCTACATATCGAAATCACGTGTGCCATTCCCATCCCAGAGGGGCTCGCAACCTCCCCTTGTAAACACAAAAAATTACCTCACGATACTCCAGTGGTTTCCCCAGCCACCGTCACCATTGTTCTGGCGCTCTTCCCCGACTCTGACTGCAATATTTACGTTACATGCTAACGTCACAGGTACGTCTCCTCACCACACTCCACACTGCACGTTAAAGACTTGCAGGCTCCTTAACCTAAACGAGATAAACTTGAAATGTATTTCATTGATCCTGAGGCCATATGATGTATGGCACGACAAACACGAACCACAGCGTTCGCGAAGATAGACCCTGGCTTGGGGATGGGGCCTCTCTTATAACCCCTCGACCAGAACGGTACGACCCTTGAGAACGACATTACGGTCCTTGAGCACGACGTTACGACTCGGGTATGAGGACCTGGCCTGCGACTTGATTCAAGGGTCGTGCTATCGGGCTCAAGAGACTTACAAGGACGTCTTCTGGACTCAGGCTCAGCCTGTGCTGATGGTTTGCACGGGGACAAACACCGAGGATCAGAAACGCAGAAGTTTGAAGGTCGGAAACTTAGACCACTGAGAGACGTTATACTACTGTCGAGGGAGGAACAGGGACCAGTTCCTTCGTAACTATGTATACATATCGTTTTCCAACTACCTCCTTCCTGATACCAATCTTCTGAATATCTGGTCATCTATCATTCGCTTTTTCTACGACGGAATCAGTGTCTGACATAACCCACTGTCAGCCGCTGGAGAGTCCTCCAATCCTCGCCCTTCGGACGCATTTCATTCTGTGTCCCGTCTTCTGCGTGAAACCCTTACCTCCACCTGTTCTACAGCTTCACTAACACATGCCACATTAAGTTCCATCCACGTCGTGTGCCTGGTAACAGAACGCCTGATGGTGAGACACACACACACACACATGAGGTCGTTGCACTTTCAATTTCCGAAAGCTGGTCCCCTATTTCCCGCGCCTGAGCGAGGCCTGACTCCCAAGACCATGACCATTTCCTGGTGACACATTGAAATATACCATAGCTGTAATATCGTGGTTTTTTGGGGGGATACAGATATTGAAAGCATTTAAGATAAGAAAGTTTTGCTTGCTATACACCACAAGACTATTTGCAAGTGTCTCTGCTAAAGAGATTTCCCCTGCAGGAACACTACTGTATCAACTCCTCAAACAGAGTGACTCCGGCTCCTGCGCACGACGGCCTGAATCGTGACTTGATCCATAAGTGTCAAGTTAAAGGCCACGCCTTCGGACCCCGTGGTTCGTGCCGTATTCCACAATGGTCGTTCGAACCCGTTACTCTTTGGGTTCGGAGTTTCAGGTGTCATCTCTGCAGCTAAGTCTCGACATCCTAAGCACGCTGCGGTACGCAACACCTACAAGGTTTCATTCGTCGAACCCATCCCTCTTGAAGCATCTTCCGTGTCGTCAGGGAGGAAACGGCATTCCACTCAGATACGGTCTTTACTGAATACAGAACAGTACAATGACTAGTACAGGCCAGCATGCATGGGTCGTGTGGTCTATAAGCTGGCCAAGAGTGCGGTGCTGATCTGGTCCACAGGGCCAGGCGTCGTGCCTGGCACGTCGACAAAGCCATTGTTCTATATGGGGCCTAAAAGAACGGCGAACCAACTAGTCAGTTAGGAAAGGTTCTTACCACGGACAGAGTCTTGAATCCTTTTCCATTTCTAACAGACTCTTTAATCCCGTCCCTCTACTGGCAGTTGACGGGAATTCATGACCAATACTCAAGTATTCAAACATCAGTAGGTCATGAAGGGCGACTGTCCTTCCATGGTTGTGGTACCTGGCAATCCTCAACACGGTGGGTCGAACTCAGGACAGCACATAATGGCCGAGGTTCATCTCCATCCTCCACTCCCGTCCGTACATACTTCTCTATTATACCCAGTTCTAGCAACCTTCCTCTACACCATTCATTCCACTCTCCGCCCTACAATATCACCCATGTATGGATAAATGCTTCACTGGTTCCGTATGGAAAAAGATACTTTCGAGTACTTACGACAAGATTTAGCCAAAAGGCAAGGCTAGCTAGCCACAGGGAAGCTTATATATGAAGAACGAGTCGTAGAGTTACGTGTTTTAACCGTTTTCTGTGGACTGAATGCCACCAGCCTGTGGAATGAAAAGACAGCTACCTGGGTCAAAGGAGAGACACTCGACAACCGCTACAGTTCTGGCGCACTGCGTTGCCGTCCTGATACACAGGCGGCTATAGTACCAGTAATATTCCTCCCTGGTCGGTGGTGGCTGGCTGCCACCTACCAGAGTGAACACGTATAGCCTAGTAACATAAACTTGCACACAGAATGAGATGAACATATACACAAATATAGGTGAGCAACGACATAGCTAGACAGACACCCACACACAAAAATTCGTCGTTGACAGACAGTGATAAATACAGACACAGACACAGACGTACAGAGATGGAAACGACGAGGAGGTTAAGTTCCAGGAAGCAGCTGCGTGAGCCACACGGAGCATTATTCCCGCGTTCCCAGGCGGCAGGAGGACTAATGTGGCGGAACTTAGAGCTGGCGTAGTGCGGCCGAGGCAAGACCACTGTGGCAAGGAGGGCAGACCCGAGCTGAGGCAACATGAGGATGTAAAAAGGAAAAGAAAAGAAAAAAAAAAGGCGGAGAGGAGGAGGAGGAGGAAAGGAAAGGAAGTGTACGGGGAATGGAGTGAGGAGGAGGAGCAGCAGCAGGGAAACGACAGAAGCCTAGTGTGGAGGCAAGAGGTAGGGCGAGGAGGAGCGACGAAGAGAGGAAGAAGTAAGACGGTATGTAAGGGGGAGGACGAAGGAGGAGAGGAGGACGAAGCAGAGAGGTAAACAAGGGACGGGAAGAACATGGTGGATTGACGGCCACAGTGTGTGAATATAAGCTACCTGTGACAGGTGGCTGTTATCTCAGAGATAATTCTGATGACACTTCCGCCACAGCCATTTTAACATTTTTATCTGGTGAGTGAACGACTGATGAAAGAGACTTGAAGAAAAAGGTGGAGGGAAGGGAGGGAGGAAGTGAGGGTAGGAGGAGGGCAGTACCACTTTCGTCCTGTGCTCAGCAACGTCGTGACCCCAGATTATGCAGAAGTTAACGGAGCGCAGTCCCAGGGACGCCGTGAAAACGGAAGAATAAATCTAGTTCCTTAACGCCGCGGCCAGGCCTCGCTTGCCTACAGCAAACCGGTTCAGATATAACCATAATAGAGCTTCCTCCATCAGATCTTACCAGAGGTTCATCCTCGCTCAAGTCAACACCACCTTGCCTCCGCCGCACAATAAAATCTGACCATCACGAGCGTCAAACCTCTGCCAACATCAACTGTTGTGAAGGATATCACGACGACGCTGCAGCAGTGCTCAAATAAAAGCATCTCTCGACCACACACACATACACACATACACACACACACTAAAGGCGCGCGTGATGTGCTCTCACTTACGCCAGTATACATGAATGTTGATGCAATCCTGCAGCGTCATTTGAGGCAGTTGAGAATGCGAACGACATCCAGCAGTCCTTCTGAGGAACCCTGTGAATGCAGCTTCCATTCTCGTCCTTTGTTGAAATCGTCAATACGAATTTCATCTTGGCGCACTCAGCGTTCCACGAAAATTGTTTTTATTCCCAGATACTGAAAGTAATTTGAAAACGAGGGCTTTCATCCAAGGCGACCTTATACTTTATAATCATATAATTCCTACCACACATATAGCGATGATATTCCGGCCAATGGTGGGTAACCTGAGATGTTTTACAGATATTCTCAATGTATTTCTTTTCAGGAATTCCCTGATAGTAAAAAGGGTTTCCTTTACGCATATGTGAATGTTAACGTACTTTGCATAATGGCGTTGTCCAAGAATCTTAAGCTGCAGTGTTCCTGTCTTCCTTCGTCGGGATCCCTGGTGGGAATGACATCTCCCGAAGGTGGTCGCTTTTGACGTCGGCTTCCGCTGGACGATTTACTCCACATATCTCTACCGACTGTTGCTTCCATGTCAGTTCCTTCTCTGTCGGACAAAGGCAACGCAGACTTGTCTGTTAAATTTGAGTCATTTTCTTTAACTGATTCATTATCATGTTAATATGTGTCTACTTATGTTCATTTTCTTTGTTCTTTTCACTTCGCTGTGAACTAAGAACGATATATCTGGTGAATCAGCTTCGTCACTGTATTTCAGCCCGACAGTGTGTTTTCACTGCACTTCATCACTTACCGTATGTCTGCTACCAGCGTTTTTTGTCACACACCGAACCATTCTCATTCTCCGTTCACTTTTTAAAGCATAACCCTGTTGTTCGTTTTACCTGGCTCTCAGTATCTGTCTTGTGAAGTATCCGTGAGATATCCTTATGACCTTCTTGTGCAAGACATTTGTTCCCTGTTGATGATTATAGTTATATAATCATCTAGATAAACAGTTGTTTATTGGTTAACCCCTCGAGCACGACCTTACGATCCTTAAACACGACTACTCGACCCTTAATTAACGTTCAGGTTAGAGCTCATGTCATCTTGCGCAAGAGTCGCACTGTTGTGGTCAGGAGTTGTACCGTCATGCTCATAGTTTTTTCCTGCCGTCCTGAAGAATTGTACCGTCGTGTTCAAGGGCTGTGCTGTTGTGCTTAGGGGTTGTACATGCTCGGGGGTTGTACCGTCGTGCTCAAGGGTTGTACCATCATGCTCAGGGGTTATACCGTCGTGTTCAAGGGCTGTACTATCGTGCTGATGGGTTATACCGTCGTACTCTAGCGTTGTATCGTCGTGCTCAGGGGTTGTGCCGTCGTGCTCAAGGGTTGCATTGTCGTGTTCAAGGGCTGCACCGTCGTACTCAAGGGTCTTACTCTTGTGTTCAAGGCTTGTACCGTCGAACTCAGGGGTTGTAACCGTGTTCATGGGTTGTACCGTCGTGCTCAATAGTCGTACCGTCGTGCTCAAGAATCACGTCGTCGTGCTCAAGGACTGCACCGTCGTGCTCAAAGGATTCACATCACAGTCGATCCCACTGAACGAGCACACTCAGTCAAAGCATAAACAAGGAGTCAGCATCATAGAGCAAGTAAGCTCACGTCGTGGAGGGGAGAGGGAGTGGCTGAATGCTAATCCGCCTCGGGTGGTATGAGCCAACGAACTGCTGAGTCAGAATATGAAGAAGATCGGTCACCGAAGATCCCCTTAGGGAGATCGCAGCACCATGCCCCCTGCACACTATACCAATTCACTAAGTCTATCATACAGATGGGTTTCCCATGTTCAGTAAACGAAGCTCATTGTTCTAGGCCGATGCATTTCTTGTTAGCTGCGAAAGCGTATTTCTCCAACACACGATACTAGTGCCTACCGACCTGTTTCTACTCAAACTGTATTCTGAACTTGTGTTGCCGGACTCCGCCTGCTCCAGGATACACCGCGAGTGAAAAATCACCTTTGTCGAGACTGTATCACTGGGCGTAAAGTTTAGTCAAAGAACTTTTCACTCCACAGGAGTCCATCGTTTCCATGGTCCTGGAAGCAGCGCAGCCTCAGAGCTGCAGGACGAGATGAGGCTTCTGAGGGTAGTTGGAAGTAGATACACAAATGAATGATTTCTGAATGCGTGACATGTTGGTCACTGTTGTTTAATACGCACTTTTTGTTGGTAGTTAAACCAGTTCAAGTCAAGTTTAACCTGGAATTTTTGTCGATAAAGTTTTCTTTGCCTATTTTTGACCACCTTCAACGCTGTAGCTAAATATTTGTTTTTGTTACGGTGATTCAGGGGACCAACTGTTTTGTCTTTCATCTTATACAGACACCACCTAAGTGATGCCCTAAGTAGTCTATGGTTTTGATACTGCTACTTTTTTTTTGGGGGGGGAATCGCTTAAATTCTGAATTATGTTAAAGAACTAGACATACTTAGATTCTAAAGTCAATCTATCAAGAGCTCTATCATGATTTCCATTCCTTACTCGACGTCAATATTTTCCACCAAGGTTCCTGAAAACTATAAGTTACGTGAGCATCGGCCGAAAAAATAAGAAAAAAAGCTATGCGGTCTCGGAAAAAAAAAAAAAAAGAAAAGCTATGACGTCTTAGAACTGTCTTTAACACCTGGACAACTTGTTAAAAGATATTTGGCTGGTCGATGTGGCTTTGTTGAGGGACTTAAACAAACCTAGCACAAACCTAGCAACTGATAACCCTAAAGCCGCTAGAACCAACTAACCATTATTCCCGGGTTCCATGAAATTCTGTAATAATCAGGCGCATTTATGAAAGCCTAGCAGTTCATAATTTATATTTGCGGCTCTTTTAACTTGAGCCTGGCTAAAGGATGCCATAAAATTGCTCACGAAGCTATAAAATTTGGCCGAAGAGAGAATGGATGGAGAAGATTGGGGGCTCCGAAAAATATTGCTTGCTGCTTATAGTGTCCCCGACCCGGTAAAAAAGCTGGGGGAGGGGGGGGAGAAAAAATATCCCCAAGTCCTACGAATTTCGGTAAGCCAAGTGACCAGTGTTCTGTGAACATTTCTCTCGTGAATACATTAGGTGGCAGTGCTCTTTCCAGTGATGAGTGGTAGATGCATGATAGACATAGTTGTTGATCACTGAAGGCAGCCTTGTAGTACTGGCAACATCAGGAGCCCAAATAGTTCCTTTCAGCTTGTGGTAGTGTATGGGATCTGTAGCGTCAGATCTGTATATTCCAGTGTACAGGTTGGTGTCAGATCTGTATATTCCAGTTTACAGGTTGGTGTCAATACTATATATTCCTGTGTACAGGTTGGTGTCGATACTATATATCCCTACCTTGTGTCACCACTGGTGGTGCTGATGCTGGTTGTAATGGTCTTCTAGTCTCGAGCACTCTTAGCATTTGGTCCTTGATTAATTCATTTCATAGTTAGACTACGAATGAAGGAATTTTCCTGCTGTTATTAGAAATGAAACAAGAAAAATGTCTAGCAAGACGTAGCCAACGGCGTAACTAACACGGCAGCCAACGGCTACTTCAGAAGTTTCTACCACAATGTAACAAACGCTTCGGCAGGTACGAAGCTCTCCTCCCAGGGTACTTCATCTGCACCGAGTGGCGAAGTGATATGGAAGCTGTGGTGGGAGGCCGATTCTAGGATAACGTGCAGCAACATGAGTGATGGAGGTACACTGTGGGCTCGAGTGACAGAGTGAAGGACAGGAGTGATGAGGGTATCATCAAAATGATATTTTTACTGTGAACGAATTATTGATTGGATCGATGTCTGGTTTTGTTTGTTTTGTGTGATGTTAGATGTCTTTGTTACAGTAGTCTTTGTATGAGCAGTTTGACTTATCACGTTGATTTAGTACTTTATTGTATAAAATTTATAATCAATAAATCTGTATATTTGGTAATTCCTGTATGATTGCTGAGGAGAAATTGTATATTGCGCTTAAGTTGTGCGCATCTTTATGTTGTTTGGACTCGTGAGGGGTTTAAAAAGAGATATATCTGATTATGAGATGATAATTTGTAATCTGGTTCAGTAAGTAACAACTTAGAGCGTTAATGTGTGTCCGTACCGCCTTTCTTTTAAGTAGATAATTACCGGGTTAACTCAGGGTTATGCACACCAGAAATTGTCGACTCAAAGTATCATTGATGAATATAGTCTTAATACGTTAGAGATTCTTAAGGTAAAGAAAGGGAAAAATAATGTATCTACAAACTCAAAGTCTCTTATTTTCATGATTTTAGAGCTTAAGTTTGAAATTTATGCTTCACTTTGGACGGGTTTATGTGATTCAAAGTTGGTACATTCGACTTTAGAAAGCTTTATGGAACTTCAAGTTATACAGTTAATTCTTGGGCTGCATCATTTGTTTTGAGTGAAACAGAAAGACAAATAGTATAATATATGATAATGTACATGGTAGTTGGTCAGCAAAGGGTAAAGTAGGAATACATTTCGAATATTGTGGTCTGAACGGATCGAAGCGAGTTTGGTTTATGTGGTTTGGTGTTTCGACTAACACGAGCGTTCCTGCTTCACGTCACAATGATTGGCCATTTCATCAGTGACTCATAGTGTGTACAGACATGCAACAACGTCAGGTCATGATGTTTGTGACAATTCCACGACGATGGCGATCTGGAACCAATAGGAAGCAACACCACACAAGGAGGAGACTAATAGGTTCACTGGGATAACCAACCAAGCGCCTCTTGTGTTAGACTACAACAGGACGCAGCGACGGAAGGGCATTGCCTCCGATTTCTGGCTTTTCTGTTTATGTGCAGCCGGAGTGTCGCACACGGAAGCAAATATAGAGGTAGTCAGTGATGCAAATGAATTATTATTCATTACTGGACTCTGTGAGGTTCATCTGAAGGAGCCAACGTAGTAAGCTACTCTTAGGATTGAAGTTAGGGTTATCATGATAATACCACTGAATGATGTGATGATATTGGCATGGTGATGGTCAGTTTATTAATGTTACATGACGTGCATTTTGTGTTAGGATTTCAAATACTACAACCAATGATTTCTAGAATTGCAAGCCATAGTCACTGAAATTTAATGGATTAAACGTACCAGTTGCTGTATAACATGACATGAATATTGTTGATACTCATTGTATTAAAATTTGCAGGTTGAAACTTATCAAAAGAAGTGTTCCAACGCTTGGCATGATGGACTCTGATTCAGAGCTAACAATACATTTCAACTTCGACTCCAGCCTGGGAACAAAGAACTCGACTCCCTCGAACGGAAGAGGAGCAGTGCCAAAAGAAGGTTCACAAGGAAGGTAAAGCTTCTACAGGAGGGAATAGCAAGAGGCGACCAACACATTGTTCTTCAAACCAACTATCAGTGAGGTATCGGAGAGTTTTCAGTCTTTAGAAAGCAAGAGTGAGGAAGTAGTTGATTTTTTAAACGATTCTGGACTAGGTGAAGCGCTGATAAAAGAAGCAGAGGATTACGTTTTAGACTGAAAGAATTAGAAATGAGGTACATTGCCAGTACAGCAAAATAGTTACTAAAGATGTTGAAACTGAAATTTCTGTTGAAGGTAAAGTTGAGCTGAAATTCAGTTTGGATATCTTTTTTCAATAGAGGAGATAGGAGTTCACTGATCCGCGGTGTATCAAGGGTATATGTAGTGACTGTCCCTGATCTAAAGGTATTAACTTAAAGGAAGAAAGGGAACTAGCTTTCATTGAGAATGGTGAATGTCACTAATCTATCTACAACAAAGAATCGCATTGCACCATTGAGACAACTATCTATAATTCGATTGGAATTATGTGGCTCTGGTGGCAGCTGATTAAAGAGGATCAATCCTGAAGGAATTTAATTGGTTTTATGAATCGGTCAGTCACATAGTGGATTCTGCAATTGTAAGATCACAGATACAGAAGGAATTTTATGGATTCAGCATTTTTGTGGCTATACGAATGATTGAATCACAAGCAAAAACAAATCCTAGTTAGTCTTGGTGGTGGACAGATTCGAGTTAAAACGCAACAGATCTTATTACGAGACCTTGTGATCCAAAGAAAACTAGAAACGATTCAGTTTGACAGAATGGGACTAAATTTTTAATATTACCCATTGAACAATGGCCAATCAGTCAAAGGTGTGAAAATCAGTTGCCAGACAGAATTGGCATTATAATGACTGGTATTTAAGAAGATGTTCAAGATTCAAGTATTGAGGCTTAAACAATTTGTTACTTCAAATTACTAAGTCACTTGTAAAGGCAGTGCTTGAGAATAAGTCCCTAAAGGGTATTTTCAAAGAACTTACAGATGATGTAAATTGAGGATAGCAGAATTATCGTGGGTAAAGGATATGCAAAAGAATGTCAGACTTGAATGTAAGGTATAAGAGATTGGGTTCAGCCCTTAATGATGGGATAGTTGTGGTAGAACAAAGGAATTCAAAATGATTGAAAGGTAACTGGAATCAAGAAACTTTTATATTGATACCAGCAAATCAACCTGTGACAAGATTGTGTGTGTATATATATATATATATATATATATATATATATATATATATATATATATATATATTTTTTATACTTTGTCGCTGTCTCCCGCGTTTGCGAGGTAGCGCAAGGAAACAGACGAAAGAAATGGCCCAACCCCCCCCCCCCCCCATACACATGTATATACATACGTCCACACACGCAAATATACATACCTACACAGCTTTCCATGGTTTACCCCAGACGCTTCACATGCCTTGATTCAATCCACTGACAGCACGTCAACCCCGGTATACCACATCGCTCCAATTCACTCTATTCCTTGCCCTCCTTTCACCCTCCTGCATGTTCAGGCCCCGATCACACAAAATCTTTTTCACTCCATCTTTCCACCTCCAATTTGGTCTCCCTCTTCTCCTTGCTCCCTCCACCTCCGACACATATTATGTGTGATTATATATATATATATATATATATATATATATATATATATATATATATATATATATATATATATATATATATATATACCTCGCAAACGCGGGAGACAGCGACAGAGTATAAAAAAAAAAATATATATATATATATATATATATATATATATATATATATATATATATATATATATATATAATCACACAACATAGATCACGCAGGTTTTGAGACCACGTTAGCAAAACTACAGGCTGAATTTTGGGTTCCTAGTGCAAGAATTATTAAATCAGTCAGAAGCAAGTGTATGATGTATAGGAAGTTGGTGAAGCAGACGGATCAATGCATGGGTCAAGGTATATCAGAGAGACCGAAGTCAGTGCCACCATTCTACCACACAGCAGTAGATTCATTTGGTCCTTTCACAATTCGAGACACAGTTAAGCGGAGAAGTCGTGGCAAGGCTTTTGGTGTAATATTTAACTCTGGTTATCAGGGCAGTATATTCAAATTTGGCCGAAGGATACAGTACTGAGAATTTTTTTTGGCTACTTTTCAAAGGTTCACTTGTATTAGAGGATATCCCAAGATGGTGTATTAGGATGATAGGCCTCAACTGAGATTAGTCAGTAAAGAATTTGAAAACAGTACGGAAAATTGGGATATTCAGGACATTTATCAGTTTGGTATCAATGAAGGAATGAAATGACGTTTTAGTGAATCGAATAATGCTCAGTGGCACAATGGAGTGAGTGAATCTTTAATTAGTAAAACTAGGACTTTGGATGGCAATGATTCCATATTAACTTTTGGGGAACTGCACACAGCAAATTTTAATGGTGCCAATTTGATTAATGAAAGACCCATTGGAATGAAACCTGGTTCTATTGTGGGATTAGGTGCTTATTTATGTGCTAATGATTTGTTACTTGGTCTTGCTAGTCCCAAGATCCCTAAGTTGTCCTAATGAAGTTATTGAAAATCCTAAATTACTAGGATTTATTCAGAAAATCGCAGCGTGACTATTTCTCAACAGTGCTAATAAGACAAAAATGGCAGACAGCCAGAAGACATGTAAAAGATGGGGATGTAGTTTTAGTGCAGGACTGTAATGCTTTTAGGGACATACGGAAACTAGCACAAGTAAAACAAGCAGATCCGGGACGTGATGGTATCGTCTGAGATGTGAAATTAAGATATAAACTTGTAAAAGCAGGTAGAAATATGTTAGAGAAGAATATATGATCATGGGTCTGTGCACAAGTTAGTGGTATTGTTACCTATTGAAGGATAAATCTAAATTGAGAGATCAGTGGAATTATGGTCTTTAGAATAACTTTGGGCTAGATGAAGGTAGCACCCGACCAAGGTGGTGGTAGCTTGTTGATTTAGCTTACAGTAAGCTGGTCTTTGCTGTATATTGGACACTTTGATACGTGTCTCACGTACATTTCACATGATAAACACCCACGAAAAAATCATTCGGCACCCTTGACGCTGATACGCCCCACAACGATCACTGGCACAAAAGCCGTGATTACGTAGTGTAGTTGGTACCCCTGTGAATGTGTGTGTGTGTGTGTGTGTGGAAGTAATATTATGTTTTCTGTAGCCAAGTGTCGTATCTATCGGTTAATACGCGGGAGTACATAGTGTGTTAGTGCGAAGGTATCTAAACGGCACAGCTTTACCCTCTGTAATATAATAAACTCACAGTCTGTATCAATGTATGCTTAGGAACCAATGAATCGGGGTGCGATTTTGGGATTTCTTACATTATATAGACAAATAAACCGACATCATTACAAAGTGTAGATCATGGAAAGTAGGTAAACATCCAGTAATATAAGACCACATGCATAAAGAACAAAATATATGTGTATCGTAATGATGATACAACATTAAGCCTGGTACCGGCATGATTGTGAAGCAGGGAATGTGTCACGAAACGAGGTATGATGCATCGTTTGTATAACAAACATAAGAAGATCAGTAGGTTCATGGAGGGCGGGGAGGATTGGTAGTGAAATTTATGAGACAAAGTTAATGTTATCATAGACTTTTACCACACGAGGTTCATTATCTGAATAAAGGGTATCGAATATGTTGGAAACGGAAATTATTCAACTTGCATTGAGTTGAGCTTCGAAGCAGACAGTAGTAATCGTAATGTTTATTTGGAATCATATCTGTGTTAGACGAGATGTGATTCATGCCACATAGGTTAAACTGTGTCCGTGCAATAGGGGATTTTTACAGTAGCTATTGACGAACTCAAATGTAAAATAACTTCTGTGAATTCACGTGGTTACCTTTCCTACCATGTACTTAAAACAGCTTTGCACTTGACTAGTCAACCCTTATGATATATCAAATACATCGTATTTGCACGTCTGTCGGTAGCAAGAATACATACAACTGTGGTGTTACTGTGAACACTGTTGTTGTGATTCAATTGTATCGTGAAGCATAATGTGGTTCATGAAGCACGACGGCAACTTAGGGATACCAACCATCCACCAAACCTCGGGAGTTTTTTCAAAATTTCTCATGTGTTGTGTCATGTATCACGCCATAAGGGTGCCGAATATTGTTTTTATTGGATGTACATCATACATTTCTTTGGAAATCTATGACTTGGTTTCTTTATCGTAGAAAGTAAAGTTTCGGTTTCTTAAGAATTTTTTTTATAGGTATGTTTAGATTATAGTGGGGGCGAAGTGTATAATTAAAGTGATATTTTCACTGTGAATGAATTATTATTGGATCAATGTATGGTTTTGTTTGTTTTGTGTATTGTCAGATGTCTTTGTTATAGTATTCTATGTATGAGCAGTTTGATTTATTACGTCGATTTAGTACTGCATTGTTTATTGTATAGAATTTGTAATCAACAAAGAATTGTATATTGCGCCTAAGCTGTGCGCATCCTTCTGTTATTTTGTTTCGTGTGGGGTTTAAAAAGAAATATTTCTGATTACGAGATGATAATGTGTCATCTGGTTTAATAAGTAACGAGTTTAGCGTTAGTGTGTGTTGAGTCAGGGTTATGCACACCAGAAACTGTCGATTCAAAATATCATTGATGAACATATTTCAATACATTGAGATTTTTAAGGTAATAAAAGGGAAAAAATAATGTATATACAAACTCACCGTCTTTTATTTTCATAATTCTAGAGCTTATATTTGATATTTATACTTCAGTTTGGACGGCTTCATGTGATTCATAGTTGGTACAATCGACTTCATGAAGCTTTATGGAACTTTCAAGTTATATAGTTGATTCATGAGCTGCATCATTTGTTTTGAGTGAGTGATTAAAAGTATAATAATTGATTATGTACATGGTAGTTGGTCAGAAAAGAGTAAAGTAGTAATACATTTCGAATATTGTGGTGTGAATGGATCGAAGCAAGTTCAGTTTAAGTGGTTTGGTGTTTCGACTTGCACGAGCGTTCCTGCTTCACATCCCAGTGATTGGCCATTTCATCAGTGACTCCTAGTATGTGTTGACGTGCTACATACAACGTCAGTCGTGATATTTGTGACGATTCCACGACGATGGCGATCTGGAACCATTAGGAAGAAACACCATACAAGGAGGAGACTAATTGGTCCACTGGGGTAACTAACCAAGCGCCTCTTGTGTTAGACTACAACAGGACGCAGCGACAGAAGGGCTTTGCCTCCGATACTTGGTTTTTCCGTTCATGCGCAGCAGGAGTGCCGCACGCGGAAGAAAATATAGAGGCCATCAGTGATGCGGATGAGTTATTTTTCATTACTGGACTCTGTGAGGTTCATCTGGAGGAGCCAACGTAGTAAGTTGCTTTTAGGATTCAAGTTAGGATTAATATGATGATAATACCACTGAATTATGTGATGGTATTGGTATGGTGATGGTCAGTTTATTAATGTTAAGCGATGTGCATTTTGCGTTAGTATTTAAGAAACTAAAACCAATGATTTCTACAAATTCAAACAATAGTTATAGAAATCTAATGGATAACACTTACCAGTTGTTGTATAACATGACATATATAGTTGATACTTATTGTAATAAGATTTGCGGGTTAAAACTTAAATGAATTATGTTCCAACGCGTGATTTGATGAACCCTGATTCAGAGTTAACAGTGCAGTGAGAAGGGATACAGGAGAGTGGGGTAAGGAGGCGAGCGATGAGTTGAGGAATGTACTGAAGAGAATGATGGTTTACGAGGTGATGAGTCAACGGATGGAGGACGGTCGGGCAGAGGTCCGGAGAATCATGCACGGACAATGACCCGATGGGCGAGGTGGGAGCAGGGGTAGTGGGTTGAAGAACAATTAGGATGGAGTTGACAGGGTGAGAGATAGAATAATGAGTAATTTATGAGAGAAGATGAGATGGGTGATGGGCTGAGGAAAGAAATGATGAGATGTTTCACGAGTAAAGGTATGGTAAGTGATGGGGTGAAGGATTATGGAGCGACTGAGTGAGGATCAGGAAAGAGGGTGTGATGGAGTGGGTGGGATATGGTAGATGTGCGAGTTTAAGACGGGAAGGGAGATGACACAAGCTATTGCCAAAGCTGTAGTCAGAAATGAGGCGAGGAGTGTTTGTGATGCGGGTCATGAGATGAGTGTTGGACTGGGGTGTGCTGAGTAAAGGGGGAGGGTTTTAAAGTCCAGCGGGCTGAGGTACCGAGAGATGGAGATAATGATGGTGATGAAAAGTACGATGGACGATAACGAGTGGATGGATTGAGTCTGATAGACGGTTGCAAGGTGCCGTCTCTAGACAGGGGTGATGATAATGATGGGATGGAGGTTGGTGGTGAGACATGAGGGCAAGGGAAGGATGGGCGAGACTCGAACATTTTCCTAGTTTAGGTTGTATTGGTCCCCAGCGGATGGGTCGTACATGGCCATCAGAGACAACCAACTGTAGAAACACTCCGTCGTAAAACCTTCGTGGAAAAGAAAAGAAAAACCGCTTGTTTAGAAAGGCAAACAAACGGTGTGGACGCAGTCCCCCCCCCCCCCATACACACACACACACACACACACATACATACATACATACATACATACATACATACATACATACACACACACACACACACCACACAGTCTTACCGACTCATGAGGGTTCAACAATTTGATTACGTTGTTTCCTTACGACAACCTCGCATTTCAGCTGGTATTAGTGGCAAGGTCTGGCGGGTAAAAGTAACTACTACAGACCGGTTTTTAAGGCACCTAGACGGGAGATGGAGCGGTAACATGAGTATGAATGAAGCAGAAAGACTCCTAGCCCAGCAGCTACAGTGTCGGTAGAACGCTAAAGGAGTGGAAGGTGGAAGTCATCTCCTGATTGCTTTGTAAAATTAGGACCAGAGGAAGCCAAGTGAGGATGTCTCCTAGAAGTCTCAGTCTGGCGTTCCCAGTGCTACCTCGCTTAGGAAAGACATGGAGACAAGTGAAAAATAAAGGAAATTATTTGAAAACCTAACCAGTCTGGCATTATATGGAGTTCATAGAACCCCATATGATATCTGGCAAGCAGAGAGAACCCCTTATAATACCTGGCGAGTAGAAAACCCCATATAACACCTGACAAGTAGAGAGAACCCTATATAATACCTGGCTGCACAAAGAGGATCAGTAGACACTCTGCTGTTCTTGAGATCCGATTCGGTCTGTGGTCCTCTTGGTATCCATGGGAGTTTGTTCCTCGTGTTGATCCTAACTACACACGATGTGAATTTTGCCATCAGAATCACCCTCACCCCCTGCAACAATATCATCTCTGAATATTGTAAATGCAGTGAATTTAGAAACCATTTCTACCATACGCTACAAGATATGTCATCATCTCATCCACGATGGTAGTTTTTGCTCCATCTATTGGAGAGTCATCGTAAAGTTGCCTCACATGAATAGTTCACTCCCGCGATTTGTCGTATAATTCCATCGTTGTAGTCTAGTTCCAGAACCTTTCCGTGCACCCGGCAACCTCTTCAGCGCCACCGCCTACAAGATGGGTCGGAGCCAACAATAATTTCGCTGTTCGGGGGAAAAAAGTTTGTGGGCGTGAAAGATAAGTGATGGGGCTGATGAGTTGATGTGGGATGGGAAAAGGGAAGCAGGGGGAGGAGGAGCGTCAAACGACGGGTGACAGGATGGAGGAAATTGATGGGGCGCACTTGGAACAATTGATGGGGTACGGGAAGGAGGGATGGGCAGTGATGGAGGGAAAATGGAATGTGATGAACAAGTCAAAGAGAAACTAGAATGAGAGGAGAGTGATGGCGAGAGGAAGAGAGTAGCGGCCGTGTTAGACTCCTGAGCACGATGGTACGATCCTTGAGCATGGCCGGTACGATCCTTGTGTTGGATGACGAGGCCTTTAGGGTCAGGCCAGCAGCCAAGCTCGTGTGGTCGTACACAAGGGTTTTACCGTCCTGCTCAGAGAGAGTAATCTCCTCACTAGACCGTCCTAGTGTTATCTGGTGCAGCAGCCGCCGCCTTCCTACAAACACGATGTGAGAAACGTGCCGTCTGTTGTATCAAACACACACACAACACCAACACAAAACACACACACACAACACCAACACAAAACACACACACTCAATACCAACACAAAACACACACACAACACCAAAACACATTCAACACCCACACAAACAATTACAAACAAACACACCAACTCACACAAACACACACTACACCAATACGACACAACACACACGCACACATTAAGCATAATTCTCTGGGGTTCCTGCCTTTGGCTCTCTCACCCACATAAAACACTCCGACCTGCGACATTGACGACAAAACTCATAAGCCTCTTCCCTCTTCCTTCCCTTCCCATCCCAGACTCATCAGTTATTTCACTTTCTCTTAATTCAGTTGTGGTCATAACTCTCTCGTCTGTTTCAACTTGCCCCTTTTTCACTTGCATAATCCGTAATCTGACCCTCTTATACGCCGCCATAAGAAGAATCTCTTGAACGCCCTCTGTGTTTCCCTTCCTCAACATTTCACACCTGCACCATGGGAGAAAAGCTTCCTTCCCACCAGGTTTTACTGTGATGTGTTTTATTTCCGGCCAAGGTCCAGTGACAAAGGTGTTGGGGTTGGTGCTCGGCCATGCAATCACTTGCGAAGGGCAAAGGAAATATCC
The DNA here is from genome assembly GCF_036320965.1 of Panulirus ornatus. NCBI lineage: Eukaryota > Metazoa > Arthropoda > Malacostraca > Decapoda > Palinuridae > Panulirus > Panulirus ornatus. The sequence goes on from NC_092282.1 coordinate 14,311,703, forward strand.
ACTGGCTAAATCTGCAGGGGCCATTGTGCTTAATGTTCCCTTCCCCTACACCAGGGGACAACATTCACACCAGGTTAATGGGGACATCCTTCCCCTACACCAGTGGACAACACACACACACACGGCTAGTGGGGACATCCTTCCCCTACACCAGTGGACAACACACACACGGCTAGTGGGGACATCCTTCCCCTACACAAGGGGACAACACACACCAGGCTAGTGGGGACACCCTTCCCCTACACCAGGGGACAACATTCATACCATGCTAGTGGGGACATCCTTCCCCTACACCAGGGGGCAACATTCATACCAGGCTAGTGGGGACAGCCTTCCTCTACACCAGTCGACAGCACACACACGGCTAGTGGGGACATCCTTCCCCTACACAAGGGGACAACACACACCAGGCTAGTGGGGACACCCTTCCCCTACACCAGGGGACAACATTCATACCAGGCTAGTGGGGAAACCCTTCCCCTACACCAGGGGGCAACATTCATACCAGGCTAGTGGGGACATCCTTCCCCTACACCAGTCGACAACACACACAAGGTTAGTGGAGACACTCTTCCCCTACACCAGGGGACAACACACACCAGGCTAGTGGGGACACCCTTCCCCTACACCAAGGGACAACATTCACACCAGGCTAGTGGGGACATCCTTGCCCTACACCAGTGGACAACACACACAAGGCTAGTGGGGACATCCTTGCCCTACACCAGTGGACAACACACACAAGGCTAGTGGGGACATCCTTGCCCTACACCAGGGGACAACACACACCTGGCTAGTGGGGACATCCTTGCCTTACACCAGGGGACAACACACACCGGGCTAGTGGGGACATCCTTCCCCTACACCAGATGACAACACTCACACCAGGCTGGTGGGGACATCCCTTCCCTACACCAGGGGACAACACTCAAACCAGGCTAGAGGGGACATCCTTGCCCTACACCAGCGGACAACACACACCAGGCTACTGAGGACATCCTTCCCCAGCACCAGGGGACAACACTCACACCAGGCTACTGAGGACATCGTTCCCCAGCACCAGGGCACAACACTTACACCAGGCTTGCAGAAACAGAGAACTCTTATTACACTTATTTCTTTTAACAGACTTTTATACATGAACAAAAATAATGGTAATCATTGGAAATTGGAAAAAATGTAGCTTAGACATTGAAGCTTATTGATACAGTGGTTAAATTGATGAGAACTACTATTGACGTTTGTGTAAATAAATTAAACATTTCCTTTTTCCATAGCCAGAGGTTGAACCATTATGTGACATTCATTTTTTCATTTCATTTCAAGCTAGAAGTTTCAGTTTCTAAATTGTTTCTTACATTTTTCACATGTATATATATGTATGTGTGTGTGTGTGTATGTGTGCGTGTGTGTGTGTGTATGTGTGTGTATGTGTATATTTTTTTTTTTTTTTTTTTTTTTTTTTTATACTTTGTCGCTGTCTCCCGCGTTTGCGAGGTAGCGCGAGGAAACAGACGAAAGAAATGGCCCAACCCCCATACACACGTACATACACACGTCCACACACGCAAATATACATACCTACACAGCTTTCCATGGTTTACCCCAGACGCTTCACATGCCTTGATTCAATCCACTGACAGCACGTCAACCCCTGTATACCACATCGCTCCAATTCACTCTATTCCTTGCCCTCCTTTCACCCTCCTGCATGTTCAGGCCCCGATCACACAAAATCTTTTTCACTCCATCTTTCCACCTCCAATTTGGTCTCCCTCTTCTCCTCGTTCCCTCCACCTCCGACACATATATCCTCTTGGTCAATCTTTCCTCACTCATTCTCTCCATGTGCCCAAACCATTTCAAAACACCCTCTTCTGCTCTCTCAACCACGCTCTTTTTATTTCCACACATCTCTCTTACCCTTACGTTACTTACTCGATCAAACCACCTCACACCACACATTGTCCTCAAACATCTCATTTCCAGCACATCCATCCTCCTGCGCACAACTCTATCGATAGCCCACGCCTCGCAACCATACAACATTGTTGGAACCACTATTCCTTCAAACATACCCATTTTTGCTTTCCGAGATAATGTTCTCGACTTCCACACATTTTTCAAGGCTCCCAAAATTTTCGCCCCCTCCCCCACCCTATGATCCACTTCCGCTTCCATGGTTCCATCCGCTGACAGATCCACTCCCAGATATCTAAAACACTTCACTTCCTCCAGTTTTTCTCCATTCAAACTCACCTCCCAATATGTATATTATCCCTGGGGATAGGGGTGAAAGAATACTTCCCACGCATTCCTCGCGTGTCGTAGAAAGCGACTAGAGGGGACGGGAGCGGGGGGCCAGAAATCCTCCCCTCCTTGTATTTTTTTTAACTTTCTAAAATGGGAAACAGAAGAAGGAGTCACGCGGGGAGTGCTCATCCTCCTCGAAGGCTCAGATTGGGGTGCCTAAATGTGTGTGGATGTAACCAAGATGTGAAAAAAGGAGAGATAGGTAGTATGTTTGAGGAAAGGAACCTGGATGTTTAGGCTCTGAGTGAAACGAAGCTCAAGGGCAAAGGGGAAGAGTGGTTTGGGAATGTCTTGGGAGTAAAGTCAGGGGTTAGTGAGAGGACAAGAGCAAGGGAAGGAGTAGCAGTACTCCTGAAACAGGAGTTGTGGAAGTATGTGATAGAATGTAAGAAAGTAAATTCTCGATTAATATGGGTAAAACTGAAAGTTGATGGAGAGAGATGGGTGATTATTGGTGCATATGCACCTGGGCATGAGAAGAAAGATCATGAGAGGCAAGTGTTTTGGGAGCAGCTGAATGAGTGTGTTAGTGGTTTTGATGCACGAGACCGGGTTATAGTGTTGGGTGATTTGAATGCAAAGGTGAGTAATGAGGCAGTTGAGGGAATAATTGGTATACATGGGGTGTTCAGTGTTGTAAATGGAAATGGTGAAGAGCTTGTAGATTTATGTGCGGAAAAAGGACTGATGATTGGGAATACCTGGTTTAAAAAGCGAGATATACATAAGTATACTTATGTAAGTAGGAGAGATGGCCAGAGAGCGTTATTGGATTACGTGTTAATTGACAGGCGCGCGAAAGAGAGACTTTTGGATGTTAATGTGCTGAGAGGTGCAACTGGAGGGATGTCTGATCATTATCTTGTGGAGGCTAAGGTGAAGATTTATATGGGTTTCCAGAAAAGAAGAGTGAATGTTGGGGTGAAGAGGGTGGTGAGAGTAAGTGAGCATGGGAAGGAGACTTGTGTGAGGAAGTACCAGGAGAGACTGAGTACAGAATGGAAAAAGGTGAGAACAATGGAAGTAAGGGGAGTGGGGGAGGAATGGGATGTATTTAGGGAATCAGTGATGGATTGCGCAAAAGATGCTTGTGGCATGAGAAGAGTGGGAGGTGGGTTGATTAGAAAGGGTAGTGAGTGGTGGGATGAAGAAGTCAGAGTATTAGTGAAAGAGAAGAGAGAGGCATTTGGACGATTTTTGCAGGGAAAAAATGAAATTGAGTGGGAGATGTATAAAAGAAAGAGACAGGAGGTCAAGAGAAAGGTGCAAGAGGTGAAAAAAAGGGCAAATGAGAGTTGGGGTGAGAGAGTATCATTAAATTTTAGGGAGAATAAAAAAATGTTCTGGAAGGAGGTAAATAAAGTGCGTAAGACAAGGGAGCACATGGGAACTTCAGTGAAGGGCGCAAATGGGGAGGTGATAACAAGTAGTGGTGATGTAAGAAGGAGATGGAGTGAGTATTTTGAAGGTTTGTTGAATGTGTTTGATGATAGAGTGGCAGATATATGGTGCTTTGGTCGAGGTGGTGTGCAAAGTGCGAGGGTTAGGGAAAATGATTTGGTAAACAGACAAGAGGTAGTAAAAGCCTTGCGGAAGATGAAAGCCGGCAAGGCAGCAGGTTTGGATGGTATTGCAGTGGAATTTATTAAAAAAGGGGGTGACTGTATTGTTGACTGGTTGGTAAGGTTATTTAATATATGTATGACTCATGGTGAGGTGCCTGAGGATTGGCGGAATGTGTGCATAGTGCCATTGTACAAAGGCAAAGGGGATAAGAGTGAGTGCTCAAATTACAGAGGTATAAGTTTGTTGAGTATTCCTGGCAAATTATATGGGAGGGTATTGATTGAGAGGGTGAAGGCATGTACAGAGCATCAGATTGGGGAAGAGCAGTGTGGTTTCAGAAGTGGTAGAGGATGTGTGGATCAGGTGTTTGCTTTGAAGAATGTATGTGAGAAATACTTAGAAAAGCAAATGGATTTGTAAGTAGCATTTATGGATCTGGAGAAGGCATATGATAGAGTTGATAGAGATGCTCTGTGGAAGGTATTAAGAATATATGGTGTGGAAGGCAAGTTGTTAGAAGCAGTGAAAAGTTTTTATCGAGGATGTAAGGCATGTGTACGTGTAGGAAGAGAGGAAAGTGATTGGTTCTCAGTGAATGTAGGTTTGCGGCAGGGGTGTGTGATGTCTCCATGGTTGTTTAATTTGTTTATGGATGGGGTTGTTAGGGAGGTGAATGCAAGAGTTTTGGAAAGAGGGGCAAGTATGAATTCTGTTGGGGATGAGAGAGCTTGGGAAGTGAGTCAGTTGTTGTTCGCTGATGATACAGCGCTGGTGGCTGATTCATGTGAGAAACTGCAGAAGCTGGTGACTGAGTTTGGTAAAGTGTGTGAAAGAAGAAAGTTAAGAGTAAATGTGAATAAGAGCAAGGTTATTAGGTACAGTAGGGTTGAGGGTCAAGTCAATTGGGAGGTGAGTTTGAATGGAGAAAAACTGGAGGAAGTGAAGTGTTTTAGATATCTGGGAGTGGATCTGGCAGCGGATGGAAACATGGAAGTGGAAGTGAATCATAGGGTGGGGGAGGGGGCGAAAATTCTGGGAGCCTTGAAGAATGTGTGGAAGTCGAGAACATTATCTCGGAAAGCAAAAATGGGTATGTTTGAAGGAATAGTGGTTCCAACAATGTTGTATGGTTGCGAGGCGTGGACTATGGATAGAGTTGTGCGCAGGAGGATGGATGTGCTGGAAATGAGATGTTTGAGGACAATGTGTGGTGTGAGGTGGTTTGATCGAGTAAGTAACGTAAGGGTAAGAGAGATGTGTGGAAATAAAAAGAGCGTGGTTGAGAGAGCAGAAGAGGGTGTTTTGAAATGGTTTGGTCACATGGAGAGAATTAGTGAGGAAAGATTGACCAAGAGGATATATGTGTCGGAGGTGGAGGGAACAAGGAGAAGAGGGAGACCAAATTGGAGGTGGAAAGATGGAGTGAAAAAGATTTTGTGTGATCGGGGCCTGAACATGCAGAAGGGTGAAAGGAGGGCAAGGAATAGAGTGAATTGGATCGATGTGGTATACCGGGGTTGACGTGCTGTCAGTGGATTGAATCAGGGCATGTGAAGCGTCTGGGGTAAACCATGGAAAGCTGTGTAGGTATGTATATTTGCGTGTGTGGACGTATGTATATACATGTGTATGGGGGTGGGTTGGGCCATTTCTTTCGTCTGTTTCCTTGCGCTACCTCACAAACACGGGAGACAGTGACAAAGCAAAAAAAAAAAAAAAATAAATAATGATTACACATACACAAATAATAATGGTAACCACAAGTAGTAATTACACACACAGACACAGACACACAGCCAGAGGGCATTTGACAATGTGCCATATAGGAGGCTGATTATAGAACTGAATTACCATGAAGGAATGAGAGGGAAACTCCTTCGTTGGATAGATTATCTTGGTGGAAGGGAACAAATGATGCATATCAGTGGAGCCTTTTCCAAATGGGTTGAGGTGACCAGCGGACTGTCACAGGGTTTGGTTTTGGGACCCTTCTTGATCTACATTAATGACTTGCCTGAAGGTATGGAATCCCATCTGAATATGTTTGCAGATGGCGCAAAGTTATGAGGTAAGTGAAAAGCAAAGAGGATTGCATTAACTTATCAGGGGACCTAGACTCCAAAGTTGGTATGAAAAGTGTTTGACGAAATTCAACCCAAACAAATGTAAAGTAATGAAGATGGGACAGAAAGAAAGACAGCCTCAAGATGATTTCTACCTCGCAAGAGGCTTTGAATTTACCCACATTGGAAAAGAGAAAAGTGAGATGTGACCTGATTAGACCCTTTAAGTTTTTAAAAGAGATCAGCAAAGTGGATAATAATACTTTGAGAAATATAGGATTAAAGGAACCTGAGGATTAGATTTGGGGCCCCACGAGTGTAAAACTCCCTCCCCAAACAGCACAGATATGTAATACGCATTGTTTGTATTAAGACTGCTAGAAAGCATTTGACACATCACTTCATGGGAGGCTTTTTAAGAAGCATACATGAAGTGGAACCAAATCACAACCTTTTAAAATAGAGCAATGATGTGGACAGTGAACTGTTCTTTGAGAGACATTGGGATAGAACAACCACAGAACAGGAAATTAAGAAAGAAACTTGTGGTATAAGAGTGGTGAGTGATTGAACAGAATAATTTGAGGAAATGGTTAATGCAGACACCATGCATAAATTTAAGACATATGATATAAGAGAATATTCAAGAGACAGGGTCTACAAGTGTAAAACTCCCTCCCATACAATACAAATAGGTTATTATACACACAGGCACGCACACACACACACGTCTGTGGTATCGCTATCAACGTAGGGACCATGAGTCAGCATGGGACAGCCATGGTTCTGCATGGGTTCATATTCTTGCCATGGCAGTCGGACCACACCCTACCAAAGTGTTCATCCTCCCCTAGGGGTTGATTAGTAATGAGTATATAGCTTGGGCTGTGTGTGTGTGTGTGTGTGTGTGTGTGTGTGTGTGTGTGTGTGTGTGTGTGTGTGTGTGTGCATACTTATGAGAGCAGACATGATACATACATACAAGACAAAGCTATGTGTGTAAAGTTCTCTCAACGTAAAACACAAATAATCACAAATATGGGCATCCATGATGTAACAGTTATCAATACAGACCATGAGTAAACAAGAGTCAGACCCACATACGTTCAAATCCTGGGAGTTACAGTTGGTCTACACCTAACCTGATGTTCATCTTCCCCTTGAGGCTAACTGATAACTGGTTATCTGGCTTCAGTGTGTGTGTGTGTGTGTGTGTAGGAGTAATGATAAGATACATATATACAAGATTAAAAAGCTGGGCAATATGAATGTCATTACCCATTCGTACTGTATGAGAAGAGAGTTTCACACTCGAGCCCCGTATGTTGAACACACTACAATTACACAAACTCTTGAGTTTATGTATACAGGTCTGCTTTAACCATATCCTAAGTCATTCTGGTCCATTCATCTACCACCCTTATACCATAAATGTATTTCTTTATATTATCATTTACAAGATTCTTACTTAATTTCATGTTATGTCTTCAGTTTCCTCTGTCCTTACATCTCTCAAAAGAAGTCCACTTTTAAACTCTGTCTTCTCTCTTCCTAAGTAGATAATTCTAAATTTCCCTTTATCTTAGCTCTCTTAATTCTGGTACCGTCTTTGCTACCCTCCTCTTGACCTTCTCTGTGAATTCTTTGTGCAGTGACCAAATCTGAGAGGCATATTCTAGGTTTGCCAAATATTTCTTTAAACATATGCTTGAAAACTATTCTGATATTTGCCAGAAGACAGACCATTTCCTTGACTATTCTTCCAATATAGGACTATATTGACAGATATCAATATTTCTCCCCTATCCCTGGGGATAGGGGAGAAAGAATACTTCCCATGCATTCCTCACGTGTCGTAGAAGGCGACTAAAGGGGACGGGAGCGGGGGGGCCAGAAACCCTCCCCTCCTTGTATTTCAACTTTCTAAAAGGGGAAACAGAAGAAGGAGTCACGCGAGGAGTGCTCATCCTCCTCGAAGGCTCAGATTGGGGTGTCTAAATGTGTGTGGATGTAACCAAGATGAGAAAAAAGGAAAGATAGGTAGTATGTTTGAGGAAAGGAACCTAGATGTTTTGGCTCTGAGTGAAACGAAGCTAAAGGGTAAAGGGGAAGAGTGGTTTGGGAATGTCTTGGGAGTAAAGTCGGGGGTTAGTGAGAGGACAAGAGCAAGGGAAGGAGTAGCACTACTCCTGAATCAGGAGTTGTGGGAGTATGTGATAGAGTGTAAGAAAGTAAATTCTAGATTGATATGGGTAAAACTGAAAGTGGATGGAAAGAGATGGGTGATTATTGGTGCATATGCACCTGGGCATGAGAAGAAAGATCATGAGAGGCAAGTGTTTTGGGAGCAACTGAATGAGTGTGTTAGTGGTTTTGATGCACAAGACCGGGTTATAGTGATGGGTGATTTGAATGCAAAGGTGAGTAATGTGGCAGTTGAGGGAATAATTGGTATACATGGAGTGTTCAGTGTTGTAAATGGAAATGGTGAAGAGCTTGTAGATTTATGTGCTGAAAAAGGACTGGTGATTGGGAATACCTGGTTTAAAATGCGAGATATACATAAGTATACGTATGTAAGTAGGAGAGATGGCCAGAGAGCGTTATTGGATTACGTGTTAATTGATAGACGCACGAAAGAGAGACTTTTGGATGTTAATGTGCTGAGAGGTGCAACTGGAGGGATGTCTGATCATTATCTAGTGGAGGCGAAGGTGAAGATTTGTGGGGGTTTTCAGAAAAGAAGAGAGAATGTTGGGGTGAAGAGAGTGGTGAGAGTAAGTGAGCTTGGGAAGGAGACTTGTGTGAGGAATTACCAGGAGAGACTGAGTACAGAATGGAAAAAGGTGAGAACAAAGGAGGTAAGGGGAGTGGGGGAGGAATGGGATGTATTTAGGGAAGCAGTGATGGATTGTGCAAAAGATGCTTGTGGCATGAGAAGCGTGGGAGGTGGGTTGATTAGAAAAGGTAGTGAGTGGTGGGATGAAGAAGTAAGATTATTAGTGAAAGAGAAGAGAGGCATTTGAACGATTTTTGCATGGAAAAAATGCAAATGAGTGGGAGAGGTATAAAAGAAAGAGGCAGGAGGTCAAGAGAAAGGTGCAAGAGGTGAAAAAGACGGCAAATGAGAGTTGGGGTGAGAGAGTATCATTAAATTTCAGGGAGAATAAAAAGATGTTTTGGAAGGAGGTAAATAAAGTGCATAAGACACGGGAGCAAATGGGAACTTCTGTGAAGGGGGCTAATGGGGAGGTAATAAAAAGTAGTGGTGATGTGAGAAGGAGATGGAGTGAGTATTTTGAAGGTTTGTTGAATGTGTTTGATGATAGAGTGGCAGATATAGGGTGTTTTGGTTGAGGTGGTGTGCAAAGTGAGAGGGTTAGGGAAAATGATTTGGTAAATAGAGAAGTGGTAGTAAAAGCTTTACGGAAGATGAAAGCCGGCAAAGCAGCAGGTTTGGATGGTATTGCAGTGGAATTTATTAAAAAAAGGGGGCGACTGTATTGTTGACTGGTTGGTAAGGTTATTCAATGTATGTATGATTCATGGTGAGGTGCCTGAGGGTTGGCGGAATGCTTGCATAGTGCCATTGTACAAAGGCAAAGGGGATAAGAGTGAGTGCTCAAATTACAGAGGTATAAGTTTGTTGAGTATTCCTGGTAAATTATATGGGAGGGTATTGATTGAGAGGGTGAAGGCGTGTAGAGAGCATCAGATTAGGGAAAAGCAGTGTGGTTTCAAAAGTGGTAGAGGATGTGTGGATCAGGTGTTTGCTTTGAAGAATGTATGTGAGAAATACTTAGAAAAACAAATGGATTTGTATGTGGCATTTATGGATCTGGAGAAGGCATATGATAGAGTTGATAGAGATGCTCTGTGGAAGGTTTTAAGAATATATGGTATGGGAGGCAAGTTGTTAGAAGCAGTGAAAAGTTTTTATCGAGGATGTAAGGCATGTGTACGTGTATGAAGAGAGGAAAGTGATTGGTTCTCAGTGAATGTAGGTTTGCGGCAGGGGTGTGTGATGTCTCCATGGTCGTTTAATTTGTTTATGGATGGGGTTGTTAGGGAGGTGAATGCAAGATTTTGGAAAGAGGGGCAAGTATGCAGTCTGTTGTGGATGAGAGAGCTTGGGAAGTGAGTTAGTTGTTGTTCGCTGATGATACAGCGCTGGTGGCTGATTCATGTAAGAAACTGCAGAAGCTGGTGACTGAGTTTGGTAAAGTGTGTGAAAGAAGAAAGTTAAGAGTAAATGTGAATAAGAGCAAGGTTATTAGGTACAGTAGGGTTGAGGGTCAAGTCAATTGGGAGGTAAGTTTGCATGGAGAAAAACTGGAGGAAGTAAAGTGTATTAGATATCTGGGAGTGCATCTGGCAGCGGATGGAACCATGGAAGCAGAAGTGAATCATAGGGTGGGGGAGGGGGCAAAAATTCTGGGAGCCTTGAAGAATGTGTGGAAGTCGAGAACATTATCTCGGAAAGCAAAAATGGGTATGTTTGAAGGAATAGTGGTTCCAACAATGTTGTATGGTTGAGAGGCATGGGCTATGGATAGAGTTGTGCGCAGGAGGGTGGATGTGCTGTAAATGAGATGTTTGAGGACAATATGTGGTGTGAGGTGGTTTGATCGAGTAAGTAATGTAAGGGTGAAAGAGATGTGTGGAAATAAAAAGAGTTTGGTTGAAAGAGCAGAAGAGGGGGTTTTGAAATGGTTTGGTCACATGGAGAGAATGAGTAGGGAAAGATTGACAAAGAGGATATATGTGTCAGAGGTGGAGGGAACGAGGAGAAGTGAGAGACCATATTGGAGGTGGAAAGATGGAGTGAAAAAGATTTTGAGTGATCGGGGCCTGAACATGCAGGAGGTTGAAAGGCGTGCAAGGAATAGAGTGAATTGGAACGATGTGGTATACCGGGGTCGACGTGCTGTCAATGGATTGAACCAGGGCATGTGAAGCGTCTGGGGTAAACCATGGAAAGTGTGTGGGGCCTGGATGTGGAAAGGGAGCTGTGGTTTTGGTGCATTATTACATGACAGCTAGAGACTGAGTGTGAACGATTGGGGCCTTTGGTATCTTTCCTAGCGCTACCTCGCACACATGAGGGGGGAGGGGGTTGTTATTCCATGTGTGGTGAGGTGGCAATGGGAACAAATAAAGGCAGACAGTATGAATTATGTACATGTGCATATATGTATATGTCTGTGTGTGTTTATATATGTGTACATTGAGATGTATAGGTATGTATATTTGCGTGTGTGGACGTGTATGTATATACATGTGTATGTGGGCGGGTTGGGCCATTCTTTCGTCTGTTTCCTTGCGCTACCTCGCTAACGCGGGAGACAGCGACAAAGCAAAATAAATAAAAAAAATAAAATAAATTGACAGATTAGGGATGATTTCTACTCCCAAGCTCCTCTCTCACAGAATCCTGATGCTTATTTTCTGCTAGGTAATAATCATAATGAGGCCATCCTTTGTTCTGTCCAATCCTCACTACTTTTACATTTGCTCAGGTTGAATTTCATCAACCACATTTCAGACCAATTTTCTCATGTTTTTGATTCCCTTGTAAACTGATGCAGTTTTCCTCACTTTTCACTTCCCTCAAGCTTTCCCATCTACATTCTAGACATCATCCACCTGACAGAAGGATGAAGTGTAATGCTTTGGGCTCTTACTGACTGAATATGCAGGAGCTTGTAAGGCGTGCAAGGGATAGAGAAAACTGGAAGAAAGCGGTATATGGGGGGCAACATGCTGTCATTGGGCTGAACAAAGGGACATGATGTGGCCATGGGAACACATAAATGTCTGAGGGGCTTGGCTGTGATTAGGGGAATGAGGTTTCATTGCGTAATACAATGTGAGTGAATGAGCCCACTCTTTGTCTATCCGTGGCTCTACCTTACTGCATGGAAACAGTGAACAGGTCTGAAAGAATAACATAATTATATCAAATAACAGAAAGACCCCTTTGACAGGGCCTCTGCAGTTTTGAGGCTACACTACAGTCAGTGGCAAAGAAAGGGTGGACTCCATTGGAGTGAGAACTTCTTTGTTAAGACAGTACACACTTTTGTCCAGTAACCACAACTCATTCTCAACAAAAGTGACTTTTCACAAGCACCTCACCACACAAAGATGGAGATTAGTAACACCTGAAAAATATTACTTATGAACATGAAAAGTCTAAAAACTGAGAACTCCAGGATTAAAATGATCTTCAAGAGTACACATGTGAAAGTATATTATTGTCAACCTGACTGAAATATGGATGAATGAGAGAATTAAGAATAAAACTAACTTAAAAAGGCTAAAAGATCATCTTAGCAGACAGCCATAAAACTACACAAGGTGATGTAGCAGTTTAAGTGAAGAGCAAGTCTAAAGAAAATTAGCCGATTAAATATGGCCACAAAAATGGGAAGTACTAACTGTAAGCTTACCAGCCTTGAATATAATTATCAGAGTGACATAAAAACTACCTAAGGCTAAAATGGGAAAACTTAATAGTGTACAGATGATTCCCAGTGTACAAGTGGGTTGCATTCTCAGAAAACTGCTCACATAGTGGCCACTCGTTGATCAGAGACTATTTTCCAATTCAAATGCATTTCAAGTGGGATTGTAGTTACCTATTTGTAATCAATTACCAATTTGTACTCTATGGAGAGGGAGGTTTACACTCATGGGGCCTCATCTCTTGAGCACTCTTCTATTATATAGACTCTTGAATGCTGTCTGCATTAACCGTGTCCTCCGTCATTCTGGTCCATTCATCCACCACCCTTATACTATAAAAGTACTTCTTTACATCCTAATATACAAGATTCTTACTTTATTTCATGTTATCTCCTCTGGTTCATCTAATCTTACATCTCTCAAAGTACTGCCACTGTCCACTTCATCCATCTCTTTTAAAACCTTACAGGTCATCCCTCAGTCTTCTCTCTTCCAAGATGAGCAAACTTAAGCCTCCAATCTTTCTCTGAAGCATTGCTTCTTTCATTCTGGTTCCATCTCTGTTGCCCTCCTCTGGACCTTCTCTATTAGGTGTGGTGACCAAACGTAAAAAGCATAATCTAGTTTGGCCTTATGTAAGATATGGATAACTTGCTACTTATTTCTTTATCCATATACTTGAAAGCTATTCTGATATTTACCAGTGGACAGTTAGTCTCCACTGCTATTCTCATAATGGGACTCTTGCAATGGATGAGGGACATCGTCTACTACCAGGTCCCTCTCACTCAGTTTTGAAGCTTACTCCCAGCTGGGCAATAAGGTATAGATGGTTCCCAGTGTACAAGTGGGTTGCATTCTCAGAAAACTGCTACATACTGGCCACTCATTGATCAGAGACTTTTCCAATTCAAATGTATTTCACATGTGGGATTGTAATTACCTATTTGTAATTAATTACCAATTTGTACTCTATGGAGAGGGAGATTTACACTCATGGACTGTCTATCCCATTGTCCCATCCTCTCATTATTAGACATTTGTTAGGGTTTCATTCTAATAACCATGTTTCAGACCAACTTTGGAGTCTGTTAAGGTTCCCTGATAAGCTTAATGCAATCCTCTTCATTTTTCACTTCCCTCATGACTTGCATTATCTGCAAATATATTCAGGTAGGATTTAATACCTTCAGGCAGGTCACTAATGTAGAACAAGAATAGTAATGGTCCAAGAACTGAACCTCTGTTGTTCACCTTAACCCATTAGGAAAAGGTTCCTCTGACATGCAACCTTTGCTCTATCCAGCAAGGGAGTTTACCCCTTATCAATGCTTGGTGATTCAGCCTCATAATCAGCCTCCCATGTGGTGCAGCATTAAATGCTTTCTGGCAGTGGAGAGACTGATAATCCATCCAGCCTTCCCCTCTGTCCAGGACTGAACTCACTGACTTTGGGCCCTGGGGTACCTCAGTCCATTTCTTTAACCTAATAAGTACACAAGTGTAATTACAAACCTCACAAGTGAGGTGCCCTTTAGAAGGCAACATAAAGCTACCACTCTTTGTTGCATATAAGATTCTTATATAAATTGTAAGAGAATATTTTTGAAAAAATATCTGACCATTTATAAGGGTTAGGTTTAATGTTTTCAGTTTTTATATAAGGAATATAAAACATATATACAGATGGACAAGCTTTCAAGTAAAACTAAAACTAAAACATGAACCAAAGAATTTCTTAGTTCTTAAAACAGAAAACACATGCTAACAGTATATAAAAACAATGCATGTGTATTTCTGATCCCAAATTTTTTAACTATGAATATTGAGATTCTTGTATATCAAGTATTATGATAAATAACAATACACACGAAATTCGTTTGGCTTTTATTCATCTTCAGCTCCAGAAAATTCATCTCTTACCTTCACCCTCATGATGACTACTTTGAATGGAAGAATTGTTACCCTCCATATTTACTAGATCATCCTCTGAAGCATCTAGAGCAATGCATGGTCTGTGTTCCACAACCAGTTTAATGCTAACTCCATTGTATAAAAGAAATCACTCTAAACCTGTCCTTCAGCGTATTAGACGCAAGATGACTTTTGGAGCACATTTTTAGAAAAAAGGGCATCTTATATGATACAAAATATGATATATGGGGTCTAGTTACAGGGTTATAGACCATAGTGATCCAAGGTTGCTTGGCTATCTTTTTCAGAATCTATAAAAATGCACACTATGCAGAGTCAAGACTCTACAGAGTTTTGATCCATTTACTTTATCTTGCATCTTTTCTAAATCCATAAGTATTGCTTATTCTTTTTCTTGAGAATACTTGTATTATCTTGTAGAGTTCTAAAATCTAGTCTACATCCTGTTCCTTTCATAAATCCTTTTTGTTCCTCATCTAAACGGGTTTCTCTAATACTTTAGAAACTATTAATAATTTCTGCATAGCTTATCAATTACGTTATGAAGAAAATCCTCTACATTAGGCAGAAGTAGTAGGTGGAAACATTAGATGGGAGCATTAGATACAGTTAGTTGGTTGGAACATTAGGAAGACACATTTAACAGAAGCAGGCAGTAGGAACATTATGCAGGAGCCTCTGGAAACAATGTGCAAGAGCTGCCCTCTGCCAGTGGCCTGTTAAGGGTGAAGCACTAAAGGATAAGAAGCAGCACTAGAGTTCACCAGTTATGGAAACCCTTTTGCTGTGGCCAACCCCCTTGTGGGAGTTCCCAGAAAAGACAGGCATCAGAGACACAATAGAGATATAGAATATGTTCTAAAATTTTGGTTATTTATTTATTCTATTATACTAAGTTGCTGTCTCCCGCATTAGCGAGGTAGTGCAAGGAAACAGACAAAAGAATGGTACAACCCACCCACATACACATGTTTATAAATAAACGCACACACATGCACATACACATACCTATACATTTCAACGTATACATACATATGCATACAGAGACATGTTCATATATATACACATGTACATATTCATACTTGCTGCCTTCATCCATTCCCGTCGCCACCCCACCACACATGAAATAGCACCACCCACCCTCTGCGTGTGAGGTAGCACTAGGAAAAGACAACAAAGGCCACATTCATTCACACAGTCTCTAGCTGTCATGTGTAATGCACCAAAACCATAGCCCTTTCCACATCCAGGCCCCATAAAACTTTTCATGGTTTACCCCAGATGTTTCGCATGCCCTGGTTCAATCTGTTGACAGCATGTCGACCCCGGTATACCACATCGTTCCAGTTCACGCTATTCCTTGCACACCTTTCACCCTCCTGAATGTTCAGGCCCCGATTGCTCAAAATAGTTTTCACTCCATCCTTCCACCTCCAATTTGGTCTCCTGCTTCTTCTTTTGGTACTCATTTGTATATAAACAAAAACTGCTTTTATTTAATCACCTGGCACATCCATTTAGCTGTGCTATTAGATACACTATTCAACTACTGCTCAAACTACAATCTTCATCAAGTCAGACTGCACCCAGTACACACTCCCTATTTTCCATTTTCATTACTGTTCATCCTACCTCTTCCACTGTTACAATATCCTTTTCCCCATACCTATTCCAACTTTTCCCATCCTTCATACCACTGATCCAACACCACAACTCCTTTTCAACAACTCCTAAAACTCATTCAAAGTATTCTTGCGGTTGCTCGTGTTCTGAATTACCATAGAAGCTCAGGAGCTATCTTTCAAAAGTAGATTACACCAATTAACTAGGACACACAAGATTACATTTCATTACCTACAAATACTTTTTGGAATGTGCATTCCATTACTTCTTAATACCTCAACATGTGATCAATGAGCAGCATTTGAATAGCTCTTCATTCTAATTACTTTGGGCAATGAAGGGCCTAACGTTTCAAGTTATCCAATTCAGCATTAAACACCACCTGCAACCACTCATGTTCACAGTCTGATTGAAGACAAAGAAATCTAAAGAAAGCTAAAGGCTACTTGACTATATGCTTCCAAAAAGGATAATAAAAAACATTTACAATGATGATTTAATGATCTTTGATGCTTAAAGTCATCACGAGACTGGCATACTGAGCAACGGGTAGGCCTCTAACTGAAGAGGCAAACTCTTTAATTTGTGAAATCATTTAATAACAATTCCTTGAGTTCACACACACACACATACATATATATATATATATATATATATATATATATATATATATATATATACATGGAGGGAGTGCAAATGATTGGAAGATGTATAAGAGAAAGCAGCAGGTGGTCAAGAGGAAGGTACATAGGATGGTAAAGAGGGCAACTAAGAGCTGGGTTAGCAAGTAACAACGAACCTCTTGGAAAATTACATGTTTTTGAAGGAGGTTAATAGTAAGAGAAAAACAAAAGAACAAATGGAAACATCAATGAAAGGGACAAATGGCAAAATGAAAACAGGCATTAATGAGGTGACGAGGGTATGAAATTGATATTTTGTTTAGAATGTTGAATGTGTTTGATGAGAGGGTGGCAGATGGATGTTTGGGTTGGGGAAGTATATGAAGTGAAAGACCCATGTCAAGTGGTTCAGGGAAGACATAAGAGGTGATGAAAGCCTTGCATGAAATGTGGTAAGGCAGCTAGAATGGATGGTATTGCAGTCAAATTTCTGAAGAAAGTGGGTGACTGTGTTGTTGATTGGATCATGACGAGGTGTCTGAGGATTGGAAGAATGTATGCATTGAGCTACTGTATGAATGTAAGGGGTACAAAGGTAAGTGTTCAAATCACAAGAGCATCAGTGTGCTGAGTGTACTTGGTACACTGTATGGGACATAGGTGACAGGGGATGATGGCATGCACAGAGTATCAGATTGGGGAGGAACAATGTGGTTTCAGGAGTAGTAGAGGATGTGTGGATCTAGTGTTTGCACTTAAGATTGTGCATGAGAAATACTT
Organism: Panulirus ornatus; assembly: GCF_036320965.1. Lineage (NCBI taxonomy): Eukaryota > Metazoa > Arthropoda > Malacostraca > Decapoda > Palinuridae > Panulirus > Panulirus ornatus. Next base: position 14,329,074 of record NC_092282.1, read on the forward strand.
ACAGAAACAGAAGGATATGTATGTGACATTTATGGATCCGGAGAAATTACATGATACGGGTGATAGAGATGATTTGTGGAAGGTGTTATGGTGTGGGAGGAAAGCTATTAGAAGCAGCAAGGAATTTTCATCAAGTAATTATGGCAAGTGTGCAAGTAGGAAGGGAGGAGAGTGAGTGGTTCCACAGGAAGATAGGTAGGTCTGCAGCAGGGGTAGGTCAAACTACTAGGGCTGCTAAATTTGTTTATGGATGGGGTGGAGAGGAAGGTATATGTGGGATATCAGACAGAGGGACAGGCATGAAGTCTGTATGGAGTTAGGGGGTCTGGGATGTAAGTCAGTTGTTGTTTACTGATGACACAACACTAGTTGCAGATTAAAGTGAGAAACTACAGAAGTTTGGGAGAGAGTATGAAAGGAGTTAGTCGAGAGTAAATGCATAACAACAAGATAATTTAGTTTAGCAGTGCTGAGAGAGAAGATTAGTTGGGAATGAATCTGAAAGGAGAAAACTTGGAGGAAGTTGAGTGTTTTAAATAACTGGGAGTATACTTGGAGAACTGAGGAGCATGTGGAGAGAGGTCTTTATCTGGGAGGATGAATATGGGTATGTTTGAAGGTATAATAATCCCAGCAATGATGTATGGATGAGAGGCATGGGCTACAAATGAGAATTTATGAAGGAGGGTGTATGTTTGGAAACAAACTGCTTGAGAACAGTGTGTGTTGTGAACACAGCTGACTAAGTAATAATAAGGTAAGAGAGAAGAGTGGTAATAAAAAAGAGTATGGAAGAGATAGCTGACTAGTTTAGACATGGAAAATGAATGAGAGGTTGACAGAGTGGATATATGTTAGAAATGGCGGGGAACAAGAAGAAGGACACCAAATTGGAAATGGAAAGATGGAGTGAAAATGATTTCCAGTGTTTGGGGCCTGAACATGCAGGAGAGTGAAAGGAATGCATGGGACAGTGTGAACTGGAATGAAATAGTACACAGGTGATGTACTGTTAATGCACTGAACCAAGGCATATGAAGCAGCCAGAGGATACCATTGAAAGGTTTGTGGGGCCTGATTGGGGATAGGGGGCTGTGGTTTTGATGAGAATGGAAGCGAGTGAAAGTGGCCTTTTCTTCATCCATTCCTGGCGATGCTTCACTAATGCAGAAAATGGCAAACAAGTATGAAAGAAAAGAATATGTGTGTGTACATATTTATCAAATATACAGGGTGTCCCAAAAAGATGTACTCACTTTTTGATACTCTATAACTCACTGATTTTTTTTCTTTTTTCAGATCTGAAAAGAGAAAAAAATTTCAGTGAGTTATAGGGTGTCGAAAAGTAAGTATATTTTTTGGGACATCCTGTGTATATATATATTATATATATATATATATATTTTTTTTCTTTTTTAAACTATTCGCCATTTCCCGCATTAGCGAGGTAGCGTTAAGAACAGAGGACTGGGCCTTTTTTCGGAATATCCTCACCTGGCCCCCTCTGTTCCTTCTTTTGGAAAATTAAAAAAAAAATGAGAGGGGAGGATTTCCAGCCCCCCACTCCCTCCCCTTTTAGTCGCCTTCTACGACACGCAGGCAATACGTGGGAAGTATTCTTAATCCCCTATCCCCAGGGATAATATATATATATATATATATATATATATATATATATATATATATATATATATATATATATATATATATATATTTTTCTTTCTTTTAAACTATTCGCCATTTCCCGCATTAGCGAGGTAGCGTTAGGAACAGAGGACTGGGCCTTTTTTGGAATTGCCTCACCTGGCCCCCTCTGTTCCTTCTTTTGGAAAATTAAAAAAAAAAACGAGGGGAGGATTTCCAGCCCCCCACTCCCTCCCCTTTTAGTCGCCTTCTACGACACGCAGGCAATACGTGGGAAGTAATCTTAATCCCCTATCCCCAGGGATAATATATATATATATATATATATATATATATATATATATATATATATATATATATATATATATATAGATCAAGAGAGGCAAGTGTTTTGGGAGCAGCTGAATGAGTGTGTTAGTGGTTTTGATGCACGAGACCGGGTCATAGTGATGGGTGATTTGAATGCGAAGGTGAGTAATGTGGCAGTTGAGGGAATAATTGGTATACATGGGGTGTTCAGTATTGTAAATGGAAATGGTGAAGAGCTTGTAGATTTATGTGCTGAAAAAGGACTGATGATTGGGAATACCTGGTTTAAAAAGCGAGATATACATAAGTATACTTATGTAAGTAGGAGAGATGGCCAGAGAGCGTTATTGGATTACGTGTTAATTGACAGGCGTGCGAAAGAGAGACTTTTGGATGTTAATGTGCTGAGAGGTGCAACTGGAGGGATGTCTGATCATTATCTTGTGGAGGCTAAGGTGAAGATTTGTATGGGTTTTCAGAAAAGAAGAGTGAATGTTGGGGTGAAGAGGGTGGTGAGAGTAAGTGAGCTTGAGAAGGAGACCTATGTGAGGAAGTACCAGGAGAGACTGAGTACAAAATGGAAAAAGGTGAGAACAATGGAAGTAAGGGGAGTGGGGGAGGAATGGGATGTATTTAGGGAATCAGTGATGGATTGCGCAAAAGATGCTTGTGGCATGAGAAGAGTGGGAGGTGGGTTGATTAGAAAGGGTAGTGAGTGCTGGGATGAAGAAGTAAGAGTATTAGTGAAAGAGAAGAGAGAGGCATTTGGACGATTTTTGCAGGGAAAAAATGCAATTGAGTGGGAGATGTATAAAAGAAAGAGACAGGAGGTCAAGAGAAAGGTGCAAGAGGTGAAAAAAAAGGGCAAATGAGAGTTGGGGTGAGAGAGTATCATTAAATTTTAGGGAGAATAAAAAGATGTTCTGGAAGGAGGTAAATAAAGTGCGTAAGACAAGGGAGCAAATGGGAACTTCGGTGAAGGGCGCAAGTGGGGAGGTGATAACAAGTAGTGGTGATGTGAGAAGGAGATGGAGTGAGTATTTTGAAGGTTTGTTGAATGTGTTTGATGATAGAGTGGCAGATATAGGGTGTTTTGGTCGAGGTGGTGTGCAAAGTGAGAGGGTTAGGGAAAATGATTTGGTAAACAGAGAAGAGGTAGTGAAAGCTTTGCGGAAGATGAAAGCCGGCAAGGCAGCGGGTTTGGATGGTATTGCAGTGGAATTTATTAAAAAAGGGGGTGACTGTATTGTTGACTGGTTGGTAAGGTTATTTAATGTATGTATGACTCATGGTGAGGTGCCTGAGGATTGGCGGAATGCGTGCATAGTGCCATTGTACAAAGGCAAAGGGGATAAGAGTGAGTGCTCAAATTACAGAGGTATAAGTTTGTTGAGTATTCCTGGTAAATTATATGGGAGGGTATTGATTGAGAGGGTGAAGGCATGTACAGAGCATCAGATTGGGGAAGAGCAGTGTGGTTTCAGAAGTGGTAGAGGATGTGTGGATCAGGTGTTTGCTTTGAAGAATGTATGTGAGAAATACTTATAAAAGCAAATGCATTTGTATGTAGCATTTATGGATCTGGAGAAGGCATATGATAGAGTTGATAGAGATGCTCTGTGGAAGGTATTAAGAATATATGGTGTGGGAGGCAAGTTGTTAGAAGCAGTGAAAAGTTTTTATCGAGGATGTAAGGCATGTGTACGTGTAGGAAGAGAGGAAAGTGATTGGTTCTCAGTGAATGTAGGTTTGCGGCAGGGGTGTGTGATGTCTCCATGGTTGTTTAATTTGTTTATGGATGGGGTTGTTAGGGAGGTAAATGCAAGAGTTTTGGAAAGAGGGGCAAGTATGAAGTCTGTTGGGGATGAGAGAACTTGGGAAGTGAGTCAGTTGTTGTTCGCTGATGATACAGCGCTGGTGGCTGATTCATGTGAGAAACTGCAGAAGCTGGTGACTGAGTTTGGAAAAGTGTGTGGAAGAAGAAAGTTAAGAGTAAATGTGAATAAGAGCAAGGTTATTAGGTACAGTAGGGTTGAGGGTCAAGTCAATTGGGAGGTGAGTTTGAATGGAGAAAAACTGGAGGAAGTGAAGTGTTTTAGATATCTGGGAGTGGATCTGGCAGCGGATGGAACCATGGAAGCGGAAGTGGATCATAGGGTGGGGGAGGGGGCGAAAATCCTGGGGGCCTTGAAGAATGTGTGGAAGTCGAGAACATTATCTCGGAAAGCAAAAATGGGTATGTTTGAAGGAATAGTGGTTCCAACAATGTTGTATGGTTGCGAGGCGTGGGCTATGGATAGAGTTGTGCGCAGGAGGATGGATGTGCTGGAAATGAGATGTTTGAGGACAATGTGTGGTGTGAGGTGGTTTGATCGAGTGAGTAACGTAAGGGTAAGAGAGATGTGTGGAAATAAAAAGAGCGTGGTTGAGAGAGCAGAAGAGGGTGTTTTGAAGTGGTTTGGGCACATGGAGAGGATAAGTGGGGAAAGATTGACCAAGAGGATATATGGGTCGGAGGTGGAGGGAACAAGGAGAAGAGGGAGACCAAATTGGAGGTGGAAAGATGGAGTGAAAAAGATTTTGTGTGATCGGGGCCTGAGCCTGCAGGAGGGTGAAAGGAGGGCAAGGAATAGAGTGAATTGGAGCGATGTGGTATACCGGGGTTGACGTGCTGTCAGTGGATTGAATCAGGGCATGTGAAGCGTCTGGGGTAAACCATGGAAAGCTGTGTAGGTATGTATATTTGCATGTGTGGACGTATGTATATATATGTGTATGGGGGGGTTGGGCCATTTCTTTCGTCTGTTTCCTTGCGCTACCTCGCAAACGCGGGAGACAGCGACAAAGTATAATAAAATAAATAAATATAACATATATATATATTTTTTTTTTTGCTTTGTCGCTGTCTCCCGTGTTTGCGAGGTAGCGCAAGGAAACAGACGAAAGAAATGGCCCAACCCACCCCCATACACATGTATATACATACGTCCACACACGCAAATATACATACCTACACAGCTTTCCATGGTTTACCTCAGACGCTTCACATGCCCTGATTCAATCCACCGACAGCACGTCAACCCCGGTATACCACATCGCTCCAATTCACTCTATTCCTTGCCCTCCTTTCACCCTCCTGCATGTTCAGGCCCCGATCACACAAAATCTTCTTCACTCCATCTTTCCACCTCCAATTTGGTCTCCCTCTTCTCCTCGTTCCCTCCACCTCCGACACATATATCCTCTTGCTCAATCTTTCCTCACTCATTCTCTCCATGTGCCCAAACCATTTCAAAACACCCTCTTCTGCTCTCTCAACCACGCTCTTTTTATTTCCACACATCTCTCTTACCCTTACGTTACTTACTCGATCAAACCACCTCACACCACATATTGTCCTCAAACATCTCATTTCCAGCACATCCATCCTCCTGCGCACCACGCTATCCATAGCCTACGCCTCGCAACCATACAACATTGTTGGAACCACTATTCCTTCAAACATACCCATTTTTGCTTTCCGAGATAATGTTCTCGACTTCCACACATTCTTCAAGGCTCCCAGAATTTTCGCCCCCTCCCCCACCCTATGATCCACTTCCGCTTCCATGGTTCCATTCGCTGCCAGATCCACTCCCAGATATCTAAAACACTTCACTTCCTCCAGTTTTTCTCCATTCAAACTCACCTCCCAATTGACTTGACCCTCAACCCTACTGTACCTAATAACCTTGCTCTTATTCACATTTACTCTTAACTTTCTTCTTTCACACACTTTACCAAACTCAGTCACCAGCTTCTGCAGTTTCTCACATGAATCAGCCACCAGCGCTGTATCATCAGCGAACAACAACTGACTCACTTCCCAAGCTCTCTCATCCCCAACAGACTTCATACTTGCCCCTCTTTCCAAAACTCTTGCATTCACCTCCCTAACAACCCCATCCATAAACAAATTAAACAACCATGGAGACATCACACACCCCTGCCGCAAACCTACATTCAATGAGAACCAATCACTTTCCTCTCTTCCTACACGTACACATGCCTTACATCCTCGATAAAAACTTTTCACTGCTTCTAACAACTTGCCTCCCACACCATATATTCTTAATACCTTCCACAGAGCATCTCTATCAACTCTATCATATGCCTTCTCCAGATCCATAAATGCTACATACAAATGCATTTGCTTTTATAAGTATTTCTCACATACATTCTTCAAAGCAAACACCTGATCCACACATCCTCTACCACTTCTGAAACCACACTGCTCTTCCCCAATCTGATGCTCTGTACATGCCTTCACCCTCTCAATCAATACCCTCCCATATAATTTACCAGGAATACTCAACAAACTTATACCTCTGTAATTTGAGCACTCACTCTTATCCCCTTTGCCTTTGTACAATGGCACTATGCACGCATTCCGCCAATCCTCAGGCACCTCACCATGAGTCATACATACATTAAAAAACCTTACCAACCAGTCAACAATACAGTCACCCCCTTTTTTAATAAATTCCACTGCAATACCATCCAAACCTGCTGCCTTGCCGGCTTTCATCTTCCGCAAAGCTTTTACTACCTCTTCTCTGTTTACCAAATCATTTTCCCTAACCCTCTCACTTTGCACACCACCTTGACCAAAACACCCTATATCTGCCACTCTATCATCAAACACATTCAACAAACCTTCAAAATACTCACTCCATCTCCTTCTCACATCACCACTACTTGTTATCACCTCCCCATTTGCGCCCTTCACTGAAGTTCCCATTTGCTCCCTTGTCTTACGCACTTTATTTACCTCCTTCCAGAACATCTTTTTATTCTCCCTAAATTTAATGATACTCTCTCACCCCAACTCTCATTTGCCCTTTTTTTCACCTCTTGCACCTTTCTCTTGACCTCCTGTCTCTTTCTTTTATACATCTCCCACTCAATTGCATTTTTTCCCTGCAAAAATCGTCCAAATGCCTCTCTCTTCTCTTTCACTAATACTCTTACTTCTTCATCCCACCACTCACTACCCTTTCTAATCAACCCATCTCCCACTCTTCTCATGCCACAAGCATCTTTTGCGCAATCCATCACTGATTCCCTAAATACATCCCATTCCTCCCCCACTCCCCTTACTTCCATTGTTCTCACCTTTTCCCATTCTGTACTCAGTCTCTCCTGGTACTTCCTCACACAAGTCTCCTTCCCAAGCTCACTTACTCGCACCACCCTCTTCACCCCAACATATATATATATATATATATATATATATATATATATATATATATATATATATATGGCGTGTATTCCTCTTCTAAGGAATGTCGAGAGGCAAATGGCTTTCAGAATGAGAACCTGAGTCAAATATCACACTTTTATGTATTTCTAGGGATAGCATCTCGCACTCACTATGTCTTGCTACCTTCAGTGGGAGATGCTTCAGTGGCACTGAACTGGTAAGGGGACCAGGTTGTAAATTTTGGTAGGTCTCGCAAGCAAATGAAGGCAAAACATATTTTAAGGATTTCTTTGTACAGTTGACTTGATCATGCTTAAAAAAAAAAATTAAAAGTCATAGGCAATAGATTTAGGATGTCTGCAATAAAATGAGTTACAGATTTTTAGGTTTTGGAAAATTATAGTTACTTGGAATATGCATGATGGTTAATAAGATTGATTCAGATTTTTTTGTTTTTAAGTTTCCATGGAAAAACAAAACATTTTGTTAAACTCCTTGATGATGTTTCTATTCATGAGTCATGTGAATGTTCAGCAATGCATATTCATATCAAAGATGTAAAGTGAGAAGTTTATTTTTTGATGATCAGATGTATTCTTTGAGAGTTTCTAATCCATCAGTTTTGACATATCTCAAAAACAAACATCAAAATTCTGAATGAGGCGTGTCGGAAAACTTTTCCTCTATGCATATACCTTAGCATTTTAAATGGAAAAAGAGGTTGTTAATGTTTCCCATACCAACAAGTGTCAGTTTTAAAAAGAGGCACAGCAGATGACTAAGAACAACACACCTCAGTTGAATTTATATATTTACTGCATATCTTGCATTCAAGCTTGACTGGCTTGAAGTCACACACACATAGATATATATATATATATATATATATATATATATATATATATATATATATATATATATATATTTATAAGTATATATATTTATATATATATATATATATATATTTATAAGTTTATCCCTGGGGATAGGGGAGAAAGAATTCTTCCCACGTATTCCCTGCGTGTCGTAGAAGGCGACTAAAAGGGAAGGGAACGGGGGGCTGGAAATCCTCCCCTCTCGTTTTTCATTTTCCTAAAGAAGGAACAGAGAAGGGGGCCAAGTGAGGATGTTCCCTCAAAGGCTCAGTCCTCTGTTCTTAACGCTACCTCGCTAATGCGGGAAATAGCGAATAGTATGAAAAAAAAAAAAAAAAAAAAAATATATTTATATATTATCCCTGGGGATAGGGGAGAAAGAATACTTCCCACGTATTCCCTGCGTGTCGTAGAAGGCGACTAAAAGGGGAGGGAGCGGGGGGCTGGAAATCCTCCCCTCTCGTTTTTTTTTAATTTTCCAAAAGAAGGAACAGAGAATTGGGCCAGGTGAGGGTATTCCCTCAAAGGCCCAGTCCTCTGTTCTTAACGCTACCTCGCTAATGCGGGAAATGGCGAATAGTTTGAAAGAAAAAAGAATGAGTGTGTTAGTGGTTTTGATGCACGAGACCGGGTTATAGTGATGGGTGATTTGAATGCAAAGGTGAGTAATGTGGCAGTTGAGGGAATAATTGGTGTACATGGGGTGTTCAGTGTTGTAAATGGAAATGGTGAAGAGCTTGTAGATTTATGTGCTGAAAAAGGACTGATGATTGGGAATACCTGGTTTAAAAAGCGAGATATACATAAGTATACTTATGTAAGTAGGAGAGATGGCCAGAGAGCGTTATTGGATTACGTGTTAATTGACAGGCGCGCGAAAGAGAGACTTTTGGATGTTAATGTGCTGAGAGGTGCAACTGGAGGGATGTCTGATCATTATCTTGTGGAGGCTAAGGTGAAGATTTGTATGGGTTTTCAGAAAAGAAGAGTGAATGTTGGGGTGAAGAGGGTGGTGAGAGTAAGTGAGCTTGGGAAGGACACTTGTGTGAGGAAGTACCAGGAGAGACTGAGTACAGAATGGAAAAAGGTGAGAACAATGGAAGTAAGGGGAGTGGGGGAGGAATGGGATGCATTTAGGGAATCAGTGATGGATTGCGCAAAAGATGCTTGTGGCATGAGAAGAGTGGGAGGTGGGTTGATTAGAAAGGGTAGTGAGTGGTGGGATGAAGAAGTAAGAGTATTAGTGAAAGAGAAGAGAGAGGCATTTGGACGATTTTTGCAGGGAAAAAATGCAGTTGAGTGAGAGACGTATAAAAGAAAGAGACAGGAGGTCAAGAGAAAGGTGCAAGAGGTGAAAAAAAGGGCAAATGAGAGTTGGGGTGAGAGAGTATCATTAAATTTTAGGGAGAATAAAAAGATGTTCTGGAAGGAGGTAAATAAAGTGCATAAGACAAGGGAGCAAATGGGAACTTCAGTGAAGGGCGCAGATGGGGAGGTGATAACAAGTAGTGGTGATGTGAGAAGGAGATGGAGTGAGTATTTTGAAGGTTTGTTGAATGTGTTTGATGATAGAGTGGCAGATATAGGGTGTTTTGGTCGAGGTGATGTGCAAAGTGAGAGGGTTAGGGAAAATGATTTGGTAAACAGAGAAGAGGTAGTAAAAGCTTTGTGGAAGATGAAAGCCGGCAAGGCAGCAGGTTTGGATGGTATTGCAGTGGAATTTATTAAAAAAGGGGGTGACTGTATTGTTGACTGGTTGGTAAAGGTTATTTAATGTATGTATGACTCACGGTGAGGTGCCTGAGGATTGGCGGAATGCGTGCATAGTGCCATTGTACAAAGGCAAAGGGGATAAGAGTGAGTGCTCAAATTACAGAGGTATAAGTTTGTTGAGTATTCCTGGTAAATTATATGGGAGGGTATTGACTGAGAGGGTGAAGGCATGTACAGAGCATCAGATTGGGGAAGAGCAGTGTGGTTTCAGAAGTGGTAGAGGATGTGTGGATCAGGTGTTTGCTTTGAAGAATGTATGTGAGAAATACTTAGAAAAGCAAATGGATTTGTATGTAGCATTTATGGATCTGGAGAAGGCATATGATAGAGTTGATAGAGATGCTCTGTGGAAGGTACTAAGAATATATGGTGTGGGAGGCAAGTTGTTAGAAGCAGTGAAAAGTTTTTATCGAGGATGTAAGGCATGTGTACGTGTAGGAAGAGAGGAAAGTGATTGGTTCTCAGTGAATGTAGGTTTGCGGCAGGGGTGTGTGATGTCTCCATGGTTGTTTAATTTGTTTATGGATGGGGTTGTTAGGGAGGTGAATGCAAGAGTTTTGGAAAGAGGGGCAAGTATGAAGTCTGTTGGGGATGAGAGAGCTTGGAAGTGAGTCAGTTGTTGTTCGCTGATGATACAGCGCTGGTGGCTGATTCATGTGAGAAACTGCAGAAGCTGGTGACTGAGTTTGGTAAAGTGTGTGACAGAAGAAAGTTAAGAGTAAATGTGAATAAGAGCAAGGTTATTAGGTACAGTAGGGTTGAGGGTCAAGTCAATTGGGAGGTGAGTTTGAATGGAGAAAAACTGGAGGAAGTGAAGTGTTTTAGATATCTGGGAGTGGATCTGGCAGCGGATGGAACCATGGAAGTGGAAGTGGATCATAGGGTGGGGGAGGGGGCAAAAATCCTGGGAGCCTTGAAGAATGTGTGGAAGTCGAGAACATTATCTCGGAATGCAAAAATGGGTATGTTTGAAGGAATAGTGGTTCCAACAATGTTGTATGGTTGCGAGGCGTGGGCTATGGATAGAGTTGTGCGCAGGAGGATGGATGTGCTGGAAATGAGATGTTTGACGACAATGTGTGGTGTGAGGTGGTTTGATCGAGTAAGTAACGTAAGGGTAAGAGAGATGTGTGGAAATAAAAAGAGCGTGGTTGAGAGAGCAGAAGAGGGTGTTTTGAAATGGTTTGGGCACATGGAGAGAATGAGTGAGGAAAGATTGACCAAGAGGATATATGTGTCGGAGGTGGAGGGAACGAGGAGAAGAGGGAGACCAAATTGGAGGTGGAAAGATGGAGTGAGAAAGATTTTGTGTGATCGGGGCCTGAACATGCAGGAGGGTGAAAGGAGGGCAAGGAATAGAGTGAATTGGAGCGATGTGGTATACCGGGGTTGACGTGCTGTCAGTGGATTGAATCGGGGCATGTGAAGCGTCTGGGGTACACCATGGAAAGCTGTGTAGGTATGTATATTTGCGTGTGTGGACGTATGTATATACATGTGTATGGGGGTGGGTTGGGCCATTTCTTTCGTCTGTTTCCTTGCGCTACCTCGCAAACGCGGGAGACAGCGACAAAGCAAAAAAAAAAAAAAATATATATATATATATATATATATATATATATATATATATATATATATATATATATATATATATATATATGGTAAACCATGGAAAGCTGTGTAGGTATGTATATTTGCGTATATACATACCTATACGCAAATATACATACCTATACATCTCAATGTGTACATATATATACACACACAGACATATACATATATACACATGTACATAATTCATACTGTCTGCCTTTATTCACTCCCATCGCCACCTCGCCACACATGGAAAAACAAACCCCTCCCCCCCTCATGTGTGCGAGGTAGCGCTAGGAAAAGACAACAAAGGCCCCATTCATTCACACTCGGTCTCTAGCTGTCATGTAATAATGCACCGAAACCACAGCTCCCTTTCCACATCCAGGCCCCACAGAACTTTCCATGGTTTACCCCAGACACTTCACATGCCCTGGTTCACTCCATTGACAGCACGTCGACCCCGGTATACCACATCGTTCCAATTCACTCTATTCCTTGCACGCCTTTCACCCTCCTGCATGTTAAGGCCCCGATCACTCAAAATCTTTTTCACTCCATCTTTCCACCTCCAATTTGGTCTCCCACTTCTCCTCGTTCCCTCCACCTCTGACACATATATCCTCTTGGTCAATCTTTCCACACTCATTCTCTCCATTAGACCAAACCATTTCAAAACACCCTCTCTGCTCTCTCAACCACACTCTTTTTATTACCACACAACTCTCTTACCCTATTATTACTTACTCGATCGAACCATCTCACACCACATATTGTCCTCAAACATCTCATTTCCAGCACATCCACCCTCCTGCTCACAACTCTATCCATAGCCCACGCCTCGCAACCATACAACATTGTTGGAACCACTATTCTTTCAAACATACCCATTTTTGCTTTCCGAGGTAGATATATATATATATATTTTTTTATTTTGCTTTGTTGCTGACTCCTGCGTTTGCGAGGTAGCGCAAGGAAACAGACGAAAGAAATGGCCCAACCCACCCCCATACACATGTATATACATACACGTCCACACACGCAAATATACATACCTATACATCTCAATGTACACATATATATACACACACAGACACATATATATATATATATATATATATATATATATATATATATAAATAAAATGTAAAAACCGTATGACTTCTGCTTCATAAAGAAATGTTACATTCATTGACTGTACAGTTTGTTTCATCACACAGTTAACTTTGAAAAATGTGCTTATTGCACATATATCACTTAAATGTTACAATCATCAGTATTGGAAGCATATTCTAGGTGAGTAACCAACAAATAACAATTTCCTGATGTTATTTCATAAATGTAAACCCTTCACCAGAGCCCATTTATATACAAAAATCCACTTCTTTGCCTCTTCCTCATTAGAACCCACCTAAATATTCACATCTCAAAAATATAAAACAGTTCAAACTTGTCATATCCTCAGATCAGATGTAGAGCACATTCATTACCTTCTACAACTCCATAGAGGATGTGCAGAAAGTTCATTTTACATATCCAAATAAAGTCTGCAAAAACAAGAAGTATGAGGATGACTTTCTACTTTCATGCCACATTTCCTGAGGTGTGATGTCACATTTCCCTCTTCATAATGAGTTAAGTTCAGCCATAGAGATCATCAAGCAGAAATGTTACAAAGGAACAGGGAAAGATGATACTGTTTTTCACTTAATTTCATCATTATATACTGTCAGAAAAGTCTTATACAACAATATTATATCACAAACCACTTGGATCAATAAAAATACACTAAGTACATTTTTTTTTTTATGAGCCAATTAGGTCAAACTGACCCTAATAAATCCCCAATTCTCGAAGGGTTTTGATAAGAGAAGCTTCCTGATCATATACATCAGTGGATAGTTTAGATAGTAACGTATAATGAATGAGGTACAAATAGTTACAAGAAAAGTTTGGCACAGTCCAAAATAAGTGAAAACAGTGGGTGTACACTGTAATCTCCTCAAAAGCCTTGAGAAAAGCATGAGAAAACTGTTGTGGTATCATGATACCCAAAGATAAGCTGATCATTTATAGTCTCGCTGAGTGGCAGTCAGCACGATGTGTTGAGACTTGTGCTGTACTTTTTAAAGGTTGCAGGCACAGTCATAAGGCAGGATGACTACTGATCAGCTCCAGTAAAGGAAAAGAACAGACAAAGGATGAAGATTAGAAAATCTAAGTGACTGGACTGGGTATCAAAAGTGTGTCTCTTAACTTCCTATGATAAACAGGGACTGGATTCCTATGGCAATTGGGTACAAAAGGTGAGTGGACCTGGCTGCACAGGGGAGTAGACTGGATGGCCGAAGCAACTGAATGCAATGGATGGCCACATTTCTGAACAAGAAACCCAACAGTAGATTTACATTCCATGATAAGCAAGTAAGAAAATTTCGAAAAATTTACAGGACAAACTGAGCCAGGTGGCATTATGAATGAACAACAGAATTCGAAAAGTTATCAGAAGTATAATCTATGATGTATCTTAAAAATTATATGATATTAGACTGCATGTGTGAAATTATGATTTGGGTTGCTATGACCAAGGCTAAAAGTGGACGGGGTTGATGAGATATGATTGAGGTACTTACAGATGAAAGAAGGCTAATGAGGGTTAGGTGTGGTAGGTTGAACTCCAACCCCCTTTCCACCTATTTGACCCTTGTATATTAAATATTCAAGGTGAGCTAAAACACGAAACATCTCTTGAGCACCCTCTTGATACTGGATATGACGCCGCAGTGTTGCTAGTGCAGACTCGACATCACTCATGGATGGACCACGCTCTCCTTCTTCTTCTTTCTTCTTACCATCATTATCATCTTCATCCTCTTCATCATCAAACTGCATATCATCATCTTTGTCAGCTCCAGTGACAATGGCCAAAATATCATCATCATTATTTAGGTTACATATCTGCACATCATCATCAAAATGGACAAAATCATCAAATGTCATGTCTGGGATATGAAGACCTAATGTACGTAAGTGATGTAGGAGAGTTAGATTTTCAGCCCCCATCGCTGGGTCAGTAGGTGGTGGTGGTGCACCCCAGGCTCCGTACTTGCTCACACCAGCACGTGTAAAGCTGGCACTTATGACACTGTCTGTAACACTATGCCATGCAGTTGCAAGCTGGTGCAAACATGTGAGCAAACTCAACTTTGTATTAGGCCGCCGGACACGTTTATTGCTATTCGAGTCATCTCGCTGCATCTGGTTCACCAGTGTTTCCAATATACCTCTTCGATAGTTTCGTTTAAAGGCTGTTACCACCCCATGTTGCAATGGACCAAGAAATCCTTGGGGCGCAGTTACTAAACGCACAGAACGTAACCCTCCTGGGGGCTTAGAGTGTATTGGTAATGATGCTGCAATAACCACCACCCGTCGACCTTGTTGCACAAACCATGAATCTACATCCTGGAGCCAAGCCCCAAAGCTATCACTAGTCATCCAAGCTTTCTGATTAGCTACGTACTGCACTGGAAGACTCTTTACATGACGAAAACTAGAAGGTTTTGGGTGCTTGCCAACAACAAGTAATGGAAATTTTTCTGTCCCTGTCATGTTACCACACAATAAAATTGTCAGTCGAAGTCTACTTCGGATACCTCCTGCACATCTTTCACTGCGTAAGGAAGGTGCAACAGCTGGCAATGTGTTGTAAAGGATTCCTATTTCTTCAACAGCAAATATATCACCTGGATCATATTCTAGTAACAACTGATGTAATACTGATGACTGCCATTCACCAGGTTTAAGTTCTGGTGTAGTATTATCTTCTTCCCTCTTCCTTCTTGCTGGTGCTTTGCCAAACACAATATTTTTCCTCTTCTTGAAACGGTCTAACCAACCATGCGTAGCTTTAAAATCTATATGACCAAGTTTACTGGCAAAGGCAAGAGCCTTTGAGCACAAGATGGGGCCAGAAACAGGGGCACCAATTGCAATAGCTTGTTTGTACCAAGAGTAAAGAGCTGCCTCTATGTCTTCACGTTTTGGACCTTTCAAGCGTTTGCTGTCTGGATGAAACATTCCCTTTTTCCAGCACTGTAAATAGCTGCTAGACTTTTTCATTATGGACTTGATTGTAGAACGGTTAACCATATACTCCTCTGCCATATCTGACTGCTTCTCACCACTGTTGATTCTTTTGATTATCTCAATCTTGACTTCAAGAGATATCCCATTCTTCCGGCGGTTCACATTATTAGAATGCCCTATACTGTGGTCTTGCCAGCTCTCAGGAGAAGGTAGATTGATACCACACAGGGTACATGGATACACTAGTGCTCCTCCAGCTTCTACAGGTGATGGCACTTCTAACACATCCGAATCCTTTTCATCTTTTCCCAACTCATCTTCATCGACAGATTCTTCTCTGTTTCTCTCCTCATTTTTCCTTTTCTTACTTGGAGATGGCTCTGATAATTTCTTTTTTTCCTTTGGAGTGACTTCTATAATGTTTGTTGGAGGTGGTACTACAGGCTGCTGTAAAGGCTCTAGAGGTGGAGGTGGCTGATACTTAGGTTCAGGATGTGTAGGAGGGGCAACAACTGGTGGATTGCTGTATTGCATGTCAGCCATAGAAACAAACTGTCCCCCTCGTCCATAATGTGAGGTACGATCTGTAAGATACTGTATTGTTGGTGGAGCATGGGTGTGTGCAGGAGGAGCAGGCTGATGGTGGGCTGTAGGTGGGGGTCTTGGCACTTGGTCATATGTGGTTCTTGGATGAGTGCAATGCCGGTTATACTGACGATCATAATGATCAGGAGGGAACTGAGGAGGAAGGACTGGGGCACTGGCAGAAAGAGAAGGGTGATGGGCAGCTGTTAAAGACTCGGAGTAACCCATTGTCACTGCAGCTGCTGCTAGTTGTTCCAGTTCTGTACATGTACTACGATGAAGATCCTCCATGTTGTTAGATGAGTTATGATCCAGCATCTATAATACTCCACCATATAAAACCTGCAAAAGCAATTTTTCATTTATAATGGCAAAGTTTATTTACGTAAACATATCTACAGATACACAGGACATAAACCATGCTATTTCTGTAAAACAGGGAAGGGATATAATCTTGATGTAATCAGTCGTCAGCATACAATGGTCCTATAAAATCCTCCTAAATTTAAGCAAAAATGATAATCAATATGAATGGAACTGAAAAGAGGTGAAGACCAAAAAATGAAGGAGCACTTCACAAGCCTGGGAGATTGCTTTTTTAAAAGGAAACTATTGTGAGAGGTGGTGACAATAAACTTAAAATCACTGGGGATAATGACATAAGAGATACAAGTGTAGGAACAACAGAATTAGAGGTTAGAGAAGTACAGAACAGGAAGACTCGAAGACTTATAAAAGAGAAAGCCTTTTATGCAGTTCTGCCAAGCTCTATGGTAAGATTAACAGTGATTATGTTTAAAACATTCCTGAAACAGGAGATTTATAAAGGGAAGATTTTTGCTCTCAGGGAGGTACTAGAGGAAATCACTGCAAGAACTGTGGTAAATTATGCACCACTTACATGGATTTGAGAATAATCATGATGGGAATTAAGGAATTTCTGACTTTAGTATGAAGAGAAGACATAAATGTTGTTAAATAGTGATTATTACTAAATAAAAGCTATTGAGAGATTTGAGGGGTGACATTAGATTTGGTTGTATGTCACCATGACAACTTAATATTTCTATGGATGGTGCAATATATGAGATGAAAGCATGGTTCGGTAGCTGTGGTGTAGAGCTGAACCATGGTAGAAGATGATGAAAGCTGCATGATGCTGTTCTATTAACCACATGAAAGAAGGAATCAAATAGAATAATGAGCTACTCTTATGTGCACAGAAAAAGAAGGATAAGTTTCTATGAAAGAGTTTCAGTGTTACCAAGGACCTGCACTACTTCCAGTAGTATGGAAATGGAGACTCCTTTGGAGTGAGATGATCTTTGATGAGACTGTGCTTCCCATGATACAGCCTCACTAAAGGTGACCCTTCACTCAAGGTGTAACCTCTAATAGGCAGAATCCGGCAACACCAAAGTAATAACATGAAAAGCAAGGTTCATATTTTTGAAAGAGACAGTTAGTCGCATTGTATCATCAATCTGAATGAGAAAAAATCATATGTAGATTAGTTTAGATATGGGAAATAATGATCAGTAAGGGAGGTAGTGGGAAAGTTGAATCTAAAAGTTCAGTCATGCAAAAAAGAAAGGCTAAAGGTGCTCTAAAAACTCTGGTGAAGAAACAGTCTAACTGAACCGTAGAGAAGGAGAATATGAAAGTATCTTCCTACCTACGAATACCTATGACAAGATTTAGCCATGATGGCAGGGCTAGCTAGCTCGAGGTGCTCACAACATTTTGCTTGATGAATAAGACTATCCTTCTCTTTACCACCTGCATTACATAATTATTATTTTTCATACTCGATTGCTGTTCACTGTGTGAGTGAGGTAGCATCAGGAAAGAGACAAAGAAAGACACATCCACTCACATATACACATACGGGTGAGAAACTGCAGAAGCTGGTGACTGAGTTTGGTAAAGTGTGTGAAAGAAGAAAGCTGAGAGTAAATGTGAATAAGAGCAAGGTTATAGGTACAGTAGGGTTGAGGGACAAGTCAATTGGGAGGTAAGTTTGAATGGAGGAAAAGTGGAGGAAGTGAAGTGTTTTAAATATCTGGGAGTGGATTTGGCAGCGGATGGAACCATGGAAGCGGAAGTGAGTCATAAGGTGGGGGAGGGGGCAAAAGTTCTGGGAGCGTTGAAAAGTGTGTGGAAGGCGAGAACATTATCTCGGAAGGCAAAAATGGGTATGTTTGAAGGAATAGTGGTTCCAACAATGTTGTATGGTTGCAAGGCGTGGGCTATGGATAGAGTTGTGTGCAGGAGGGTGGATGTGCTGGAAATGAGATGTTTGAGGACAATGTGTGGTGTGAGGTGGTTTGATCGAGTAAGTAATGTAAGGGTAAGAGAGATGTGTGAAAATAAAAAGAGCGTGGTTGAGAGAGCAGAAGAGGGTGTTTTGAAATGGTTTGGGCATATGGAGAGAATGAGTCAGGAAAGATTGACCAAGAGGATATATGTGTCGGAGGTGGAGGGAATGAGGAGAAGTGGGAGACCAAATTGGAGGTGGAAAGATGGAGTGAAAAAGATTTTGAGTGATCGGGGCCTGAACATGCAGGAGGGTGAAAGGCAGGCAAGGAACAGAGTGAATTGGATCGATGTGGTATACCAGGGTTGACGTGCTGTCAGTGGATTGAATCAGGGCATGTGAAGCGTCTGGGGTAAACCATGGAAAGTTGTGTGGGGCCTGGATGTGGAAAGGGAGCTGTGGTTTCGGGCATTATTGCATGACAGCTAAAGACTGAGTGTGAACGAATGGGGCCTTTGTTGTCTTTTCCTAGCACTACCTCGCACACATGAGGGGGGAGCGGGATGGTATTCCATGTGTGGCGAGGTGGCGATGGGAATGAATAAAGGCAGACAGTGTGAATTGTGTGCATGGGTATATATGTATGTGTCTGTGTGTGTGTATATATATGTGTACAATGAGATGTATAGGTATGTATATTTGCGTGTGTATGTATATTTGCGTATGTATATACAAATGTATATACATACACGTCCACACACGCAAATATACATACCCATACATCTCAATGTACACATATATATACACACACAGACACCTATATATATACACATGCACACAATTCACACTGTCTGCCTTTATTCATTCCCATCGCCAACTCACCACACATGGAATAACATCCCCCTACCCCCCTCATGTGTGCGAGGTAGCGCTAGGAAAAGACAACAAAGGCCCCATTCATTCACACTCAGTCTCTAGCTGTCATGCAATAACGCCCGAAACCACAGCCTCTTTCCGCATCCAGGCCCCACAGAACTTTCCATGGTTTACCCCATACGCTTCACATGCCCTGATTCAGTCCATTGACAGCACTTCGACCCCGGTATACCACAATGATCCAATTCACTCTATTCCTTGCCCGCCTTTCACCCTCCTGGATGTTCAGGCCCCGATCACTCAAAATCTTTTTCACTCCATCTTTCCACCTCCAATTTGGTCTCCCACTTCTCGTTCCCTCCACCTCCGACACATATATCCTCTTGGTCAATCTTTCCTCACTCATTCTCTCCATGTGCCCAAACCATTTCAAAACACCCTCCTCTGCTCTCTCAACCACGCTCTTTTTATTTCCACACATCTCTCTTACCCTTACATTACTTACTCGATCAAACCACCTCACACCACACATTGTCCTCAAACATCTCATTTCCAGCACATCCACCCTCCTGTGCACAACTCTATCCATAGCCCATGCCTCGCAACCATACAACATTGTTGGAACCACTATTCCTTCAAACATACCCATTTTTGCTTTCCGAGATAATGTTCTCGACTTCCACACATTCTTCAAGGCTCCAAGGATTTTCGCCCCCTTCCCCACCCTATGATTCACTTCCGCTTCCATGGTTCCATCCGCTGCCAGATCCACTCCCAGATATCTAAAACACTTTACTTCCTCCAGTTTTTCTCCAAACTTACCTCCCAATTAACTTGACCCTCAACCCTACTGTACCTAATAACCTTGCTCTCATTCACATTTACTCTTAACTTTCTTCTTTCACACACTTTACCAAACTCAGTCACCAGCTTCTGCAGTTTCTCACATGAATCAGCCACCAGTGCTGTATCATCAGCGAACAACAAATGACTCACTTCCCAAGCTCTCTCATCCCCAACAGACTTCATACTTGCCCCTCTTTCCAAAACTCTTGCATTCACCTCCCTAACAACCCCATCCATAAACAAATTAAACAACCACGGAGACATCACACACCCCTGCCGCAAACCTACATTCACAGAGAACCAATCACTTTCTTCTCTTCCTACACGTACACATGCCTTACATCCTCGATAAAAACTTTTCACTGCTTCTAACAACTTGCCTCCCACACCATACATTCTTAGTACCTTCCACAGATCATCTCTATCAACTCTATCATATGCCTTCTCCAGATCCATAAATGCTACATACAAATCCATTTGCTTTTCTAAGTATTTCTCACATACATTCTTCAAAGCAAACACCTGATCCACACATCCTCTACCACTTCTGAAATACACCATGGAGAGTTTTGTGGGGCCTGGATGTGAAAAGGGAGCTATGGTTTTGGTGCATTATACATGACAGCTAGAGACTGAGTGAGAACAAATGTGGCCTTTGTTGTCTTTTCCTAACACTACCTCGTGCACATGTGGGGGGAGGGGGTTGTCATTGCATGTGTGGCGGGGTGGCGACGGGAATGAATAAAGGCAGCAAGTATGAATTATGTACATGTGCATATGTGGATATGTCTGTGTATGTATATATATGTATAAGTTGAAATGTATAGGTATGTATATGTGCGTGTGTGGACGTGTATGTATGTATATGTGTGGATTGGGCCATTCCTTCATCTGTTTCCTTGCGCTACCTCGCTAATGCGGGAGACAGCAACAAAGTATAATAAATAAATAAATAAAAATAATACATATACATATATACACATGTACATATTCATACCTGCTCCTTGTTGTCCATTTCTGACACCACCCTGCCCCACAGGAAGCAGCACAAATGCATGAAAGAACAAAAAAAGATAACATATACATTCTCCTCTTATCCATTTCCGACACCACCCTGCCCCACAGGAAGCAGCACAAATGCAAGAAATAAAAAAAAATAACATATACATTCTCCTCTTCTCCCCCACACCTGATCACTGCCCCCTGCATCAGCGAGGGAGTGCCTGGAAACAGGAGAAGAAAGCCCACATCCGCTTACATCCATCCACAAGCTGTCATGTGTAATCACTGAAACCACAGCTCCCTTTGCACATCCAGGCCTACAGTCCTTTCCATGGTTTACCCCAGATGTTTCATTTGCCCTGGTTCAGTCCACTGACAGAATATTGACCTCAATAATCCACATTGTTTTAATTCACTTTATTCCTTGCATGCCTTTCACTCTCCTGCATAGTCAGGCCCCAAAAGATTGACAAAGAGAATATAGGTGTTAGAGGTGGAGGGAACGAGAAGTGAATGACCAAACTGGAGGTAGAAGGATGGAGTGTAAAAGATTTTGAGCGATCAGGGCCTGAACATACAGGAGGGTGAAAGGCATGCAAGGAATAGAGTGAATTGGAACGATGTGTAGTCAATGGATTGAACCAGGGCATGTGAAGTGTCTGGGGTAAACCATGGAAAGTTTTGTGGGGCCTGGATGTGGAAAGGGAGCTGTGGTTTCAGTGCATTACACATGACAGCTAGAGACTGAGTGTGAATGAATGTAGCCTTTTTTGTCTTTTCCTAGCGCTACCTCGCCGCACGCGGGGAGAGGGGGGTGCCATTTCATGTGCGCCAGGGTGGCGACGGAAATGGATGAAGGCAGCAAGTATGATATGTACATGTGTATATATGTATATGTCTGTGTATGTATATGTATGTATACGTTGAAATGTATGGGTATGTATATGTATGTGTATGTATATACATGTGTATGTGGGTGGGTTGGGTCATTCTTTCATCTGTTTCCTTGTGCTAACTCGTTAACGTGGGAGACAGCGACACAGTATAATAAATAAAATAAAATAAATACTTCCATCTCCAATTTGGTCTCCCCATTCTCCTTGTTCCCACCACTTCTGACATATATATATATATGTCCTGTTTGTCAACCTTTCCTCACTGATTCTCCCCATATGCCCAAACCATTTCAACATGCCCTCTACTCCTCTCCCTACTACTCTCTTTTCATTACTCGATCAAACAACCTCACACCACATATAGTCCATAAACATTTCATTTCCAAAACATCCACCCTCCTTCACACAACCCCATCTATAGCCCATGTCTTGCAACCATAAAATATTATTGGAACTACTATTCCTTTAAACACCTATTTTTGCTCTCCCAGATAACGTTCTCTCTTTCCACACACTCTTCATCACTTCTAGAACCTTCACCCCCTCCTCCACCCTATGACTCACTTCCACTTCCAAGGTTTCATCCGCTGCCATCTCCACTCCCGGATATCTAAAACACTTCACTTACTCTAATTTTTCTACATTCAAATTTACATCCAAACTAACTTGTCTCTCAATCCTACTGAACAAATTAATAATAACATTCACTCTTAACTTTCTCCTTTCACGCACTTCCAAACTAAGTCACCAAATTTAGCAGTTTCTCACTCAAATCATGTACTAGTGCTGTATCATCAACAAATAACAATGCACTTCCCAGGGTCTCTCATTCCACAAAAACTGTATACTCACCCCTCACACCATGACTCTTGTATTTACCTTTCTCAATCTCCCATCTATAAACAAACTAAACAACCAGGGTCACATCATACAGCCCTACCCAAGCTTCACTTGGAACCATTCACTCGCCTCTTTTCCTACTTGTTCACATGCCTTACACCCTTGATAAAAACTTCTCACTGCTTCTAGTAGCTTAACTCCTGTACCAAATACTGTATTCTTAAGAGCTTCCACAAAGCATCTCTATTAACTCCATCATATGCCTTCTCCAGATCCATAACTGCCACATACAAATCCATCTGTTTTTCCAAATACTTCTCAAACACATTCTTTACAACAAACATGATCCACATATCCTCTGCCACTACTGAAAACACACTGCTCCTCCCCAATATGATACTCTGTATATACCTTCACCCTTTCAATCAATCCCCTTCCATACAACTTACCAGGTATACTCACCAAACTTGTAACTCTGTAGTTCAAACACTCACCTTTATACTCCTTGCCTTTTTATGATAGCACTATACATGCATTCTGCCAATCCTCACCATGATACAATGAATATCCTTACCAACCAATCAACAACACAGTCACCCCTTTCTTAAAAATTCACCTGAAATACCAACCACTCTAGCCTCTGTATTGCATTTCATTTTACGCAAGGTTTTGACAACCTCTTTTCTCTTCATCAAACCACTCTCCATGTCTCTCTCACTTCGCATACCACCCTGAACATAAAACGCCCTAAATCTGCCAGTCTGTCATTGAATACATTTCAAAATCCTTCAAAATACTCACTTCATCTCCTCACTACCTGTTATCACTTCTTCTTCTGCCTCCTTCATCAATGTTCCCATTTATTCTCTTGTCTTTTGCACATTAATTACCTCCTTCCAAAACATCTTTTCAGTCTCCCTAAAGTTTAATGATATTCTTTCACCCCAAATCTCATTTGCCCTCATTTTCAACCCTTGTATCTTCTTCTTGACCTCCTGCTATTTTTCTCTTATATATCTCTCAGTCATTTGCACTCCTTCCCTTAAATACCATCCAAGCGGTTGGTTAATCTGGGAATGAATTCTACCACGCCAAGCATTATTCTAAATGTTTCTATAGTTATTCCATCCATGTTTCTCATTTTTCCAGGCAGTACACTGAATATCTGTTCTAGCTTCTTGGTTGAAATGTTATATATTTGGTATGTTCCATAGCATTCTTCGAGACATGATAACTTTGTATCTTCCCTGCTGAGGGAAGATACAACATATTCTAACATTCTAAAAGAGTAAACAGAAGAAGGAGTCATAAAGGGAGTGCTCATCCTCCTCGAAGGCTAAGATTGTGGTGTCTAAATGTGTGTGGATGTAACCAAGATGAGAAACAAGGAGAGATAGTTAGTATGTGCGAGGAAAGGAACCTGAATGTTTTGGCTCTGAGTGAAATGAAGCTTAAGGGTAAATGGGAAGAGTGTTTTGGAAATGTCTTTGGAGTAAACTTAGGGGTTGGTGAGAGGACAAGAGCAAAGGAAGGAGTAACACTGCTCCTGAAGCAGGAATTGTGGGAGTAGGTGACAGTGTAAAAAAGTAAACTCTAGATTGATATGGGTAAAACTGAAAGTGGACAGAGAGAGATGGGTGATTATTGGTGCCCATGCACCTAGTCATGAGAGGAAAGATCATGAGAGGCAAGTGTTTTGGAAGCAGCTGAGTGAGTGTGTTAGCAGCTTTGATGCACGAGACCAGGTTATAGTGAAGGGTGATTTAAATGAAAAGGTGAGTAATGTCGCAGTTGAGGGTTAAATTAGTGTACATGGGGTGTTCAGTGTTGTAAATCAAAATGGTGAAGAGCTTGTAGATTTATGTGCTGAAAAAGGACTGGTAATTGGGAATACCTGGTTTAAAAAAAATTATATACATAAGTATATGTATGTAAGTGGGAGAGATGGCCAGAGAGTGTTATTGGATTACATGTTAATTGATAGGCGTATGAAAAGGAGGGAGGGAACGAGGAGAAGAGGGAGACCAAATTGGAGGTGGAAAGATGGAGTGAAAAAGATTTTGTGTGATCGGGGCCTGAACATGCAGGAGGGTGAAAGGAGGGCAAGGAATAGAGTGAATTGGAGTGATGTGGTATACCGGGGTTGACGTGCTGTCAGTGGATTGAATCAAGGCATGTGAAGCGTCTGGGGTAAACCATGGAAAGCTGTGTAGGTATGTATATTTGCATGTGTGGACGTATGTATATACATGTGTATGGGGGGGGTTGGGCCATTTCTTTCGTCTGTTTCCTTGCGCTACCTCGCAAACGCGGGAGACAGCGACAAAGTATAATAAAAAAAAAAATAAATAAATGAAAAAAAGACTTTTGGATGTTAATGTGCTGAGAGGGGCAGCTGGAGGGATGTCTGACCATTATCTTGTGGAAGCAGAGGTGAAGATTTGTAAAGGTTTTCAGAAAAGAAGAGAGGATGTTGGGGTGAAGAGAGTGGGGAGAGTAAGTGAGCTTGGAAGGAAGACTTGTGTGAGGAAGTACCACGAGAGACTGAGTGCAGAGTGGCAAGAGGTGAGAGCAAATGATGTAAGGGGAGTGGGGCAGGAATGGGGTGTATTTAGGGAAGCAGTGATGGCTTGCGCAAAAGATGCTTGTGGCATGAGAAAGGTGGGAGGTGGGCAGATTGGAAAGGGTAGTGAATGGTGGGATGAAGAGGTAAGATTGTTAGTATAAGGGAAGAGAGAGGCATTTGGACAATTTCAGCAGGGAAGCAGTGCAAATGACTAGGTGAGGTATAAAAGAAAGCAGCAAAAGGTCAAGAGAAAGGTGCAAGAAGTGAAAAAGAGGGCAAATGAGAGTTGGCGTGAGAGAGTGTCATGAAATTTTAGGGAGAATAAAAAGATTGGGAATACCTGGTTTAAAAAGAGAGATATACATAAGTATACGTATGTAAGTAGGAGAGATGGCCAGAAAGCATTACTGGATTAAGTGTTAATTGATAGGTGCGTGAAAGAGAGATTTTTGGATGTTAATGTGCTGAGAGGTGCAACTGGAGGGATGTCTGATCATTATCTTGTGGAGACAAAGGTGAAGATTTGTAGAGGTTTTCAGAAAAAAAAGAGAGAATGTTGGGGTGAAAAGAGTGGTGAGAGTAAGTGAGCTTGGGAAGGAGACTTGTGTGAGGAAGTACCAGGAGAGACTGAGTGCATCTCTAATGGAAAAAGGTGAGAGCAAAGGACGTAAGGGGAGTGGGGGAGGAATGGGATGTTTTAGGGAAGCGGTGATGGCTTGTGCAAGAGATGCTTGTGGCATGAGAAGCATGGGAGGTGCGCAGATTAGAAAGGGTAGTGAGTGGTGGGATGAAGAAATAAGATTATTAGTGAAAGAGAAGAGAGAGGCATTTGGACGATTTTTACAGGGAAATAGTGCGAATGACTAAGAGATGTATAAAAGAAAGAGGCAGGAGGTCATGAGAAAGGTACAAGAGGTGAAAAAGAGGGCAAATGAGAGTTGGAGTGAGAGAGTATCATTAAATTTTCGGGAGAATAAAAAGATGTTTTGAGGATGTAAGTGCATAAGACAAGAGAACAAATGGGAACATCGGTGAAGGGCGCTAATGGGGAGGTAATAACAAGTAGTGGTGATGTGAGAAGAAGATGGAGTGAGTACCTTAAGAATTGTTGAATGTTTTAGATGATAGAGTGGTAGATGTAGGGTGTTTTGGTCGAGGTGGCGTGCAAAGTGAGAGGGTTAGGGAGAGTGATTTGGTAAACAGAGAAAAGGTAGTAAAAGCTTTGCGGAAGATGAAAGCTGGCAAGGCAGTGGGTTTAGATGGTATTGCAGTGGAATTTATCAAAAAAGGGGGTGACTGTGTTGTTGACTGGTTGGTAAGGATATTTAATGTATGCATGACTCATGGTGAGGTGCCTGAGCATTGGTGGAATGCATGCATAGAGCCATTGTACAAAGGCTAAGGGGATAAGAGTGAGTGCTCAAATTACAGAGGTATAGGTTTCTTGAGTATTCCTGGGAAACTGTATGGGAGGTTATTGATTGAGAGGGTGAAAGCATGTACACAGCATTAGACTGGGGAAGAGCAGTGTGGTTTCAGAAGTGGTAGAGGATGTGTGGATCAGGTGTTTGCTTTAAAGAACGTATGTGAGAAATACTTAGAAAAGCAAATGGATTTGTATGTAGCATTTATGGATCTGGAGAAGCCATATGATAGAGATGCTCTGTGGAAGGTTTTAAGAATATATGGTGCAGGAGGCAAGTTGCTAGAAGCAGTGAGAAGTTTTTATTGAGGATGTAAAGCATGTGTACGAGTAGGAAGAGAGGAAAGTAATTGGTTCTCAGTGAATGTTGGTGTGCGGCAGGGGTGCATGATGTCTCCATGGTTGTTTAATTTGTTTATGGATGGGGTTGTTATGGAGGTGAATGCAAGAGTTTTGGAAAGAGGGGCAAGTATGCAGTCTGTTGTGGATGAGAGGGCTTGGGAAGTGAGTCAGTTGTTGTTCATTGATGATACAGCACTGGTGGCTGATTCATGTAAGAAACTGCAGAAGCTGGTAACTGACTTTGGTAAAGTGTGTGAAAGAAGAAAGCTGAGAGTAAATGTGAATAAGAGCAAGGTTATTAGGTACAGTAGGTACAGTCAATTGGGAGGTAAGTTTGAATGGAGAAAAACTGGAGGAAGTAAAGTGTTTTAGATAAGGGGAGTGGATTTGGCAGCAGATGGAACCATGAAAGCGGAAGTGAATCACAGGGTGGGGGAGGGGGCAAAAGTTCTGGGAGCATTGAAAAATGTGTGGAAGGCGAGAGCGAGAAAGTTATCTCGGAAAGCAAAAATGGGTATGTTTGAAGGAATAGTGGTTCCAACAATGTTATATGGTTGCGAGGCATGGGCTGTAGATAGATTTGTGCATAGGAGGGTGGATGTGTTGGAAAAGAGATGTTTGAGGACAATATGTGGTGTGAGGTGGTCTGATCGAGTAAGTAATGAAAGGGTAAGAGAGATGTGTGGTAAAAAAAAGAGTGTGGTTGAGAGAGCAGGAGAGGGTTTTTTGAAATGGTTTGGTCACATGGAGAGAATGAGTGAGGAAAGATTGACAAAGAGGATATATGTGTCAGAGGTGGAGGGAACGAGGAGAAGTGGGGGACCAAATTGGAGGTGGAAAGATGAAGTGAAAAAGATTTTAGCGATTGGGGCCAGAACATGCAGGAGGGTGAAAGGCGTGCAAGGAATAGAGTGAATTGGTACAATGAGGTATACCTGGGTCGATGTGCTGTCAATGGATTGAACCAGGGCATGTGAAGCATCTGGAGTAAACCATGGAAAGTTTTGTGTGGCCTGGATGTGGAAAGGGAGCTGTGGTTTTGGTGCATTATACATGACAGCTAGAGTCTGAGTGTGAACGAATGTGGCCTCTGTTGTCTTTTCCTAGTGCTACCTTGCACACATGCAGGGGGAGAGGGTTATCATTTCACGTGTGGCAGGGTGGCAACGGGAATTAATAAAGGCAGCAAGTATGAATTATGTACATGTGTATATGTGTATATGTCTATGTATATATATATATGTATAAGTTCAAATGTATAGGTAGTTATATGTGCGTGTGTGGACATGTATGTATATACATGTGTATGTGGGTGGGTTGGACCATTTTTTGTCTGTTTCCTTGCACTACCTCGCTTATGCGGGAAACAGTGACAAAGTATAATAATGATAATAAAAAAAAGATTTTTGGAAGGAGGTAAATAAAGTGCGTAAGACAAGAGAACAAATGGGAACATCGGTGAAGGGGGCTAATGGGGAGGTAATAACAAGTAGTGGTGAAGTGAGAAGAAGATGAAGTAGGTATTTTGAAGGTTTGTTGAATGTGTTTGATGATATAGTGATATAGGTTGTTTTGGTTGTGGTGGTGTGCGAAGTGAGAGGGTCAAGGAGAATGATTTGGTAATGAGAAGAGGTAGTGAAAGCTGTGCCGAAGATGAAAGCCAGCAAGGCAGCGGATTTGGATGGTATGGCAGTGGAATTTATAAAAAAAAAAAAAGGGGGGTGACAGTGTTATTGATTAGTTGTTAAGGATATTCACTGTATGTATGGGTCATGGTGAAGTGCCTGAGGATTGGCAGAATGCATGCACAGTGCCAATGTACAAAGGCAAAGGGGATAAAAGTGAATGTTCAAATTACAGAGGTATAAGTTTGATGAGTATTCCTGGGGAAATTATATGGGAGGGCATTGATTGAGAGGGTGAAGGCATGTACAGAGAATCAGATTGGGGAGGAGCAGTGTGGTTTCAGAAATGGTAAAGGATGTGTGGATCAGGTGTTTGCTTTAAAGAATGTATGAGAGAAGTACTTAAAAAACATGTGGATCTGTATGTAACATTTATGGATCTGGAGAAGGCATATGATAGGGTTGATAGAGATGCTTTGTGGAAGGTATTAAGAGTATATGGTGTGGGAGGTAAGTTGCTAAAGGCAGTGAAAAGTTTTTACCAAGGATGTAAGGCATGTGTACGAGTAGGAAGAGAGGAAAGTGATTGGTTTCCAGTGAATGCTGGTTTGCAGCAGGGATGTGTGTTGTCTCCATGGTTGTTCTATTCATTTATGGATGGGGTGGTTAGGGAGGTGAATGCAAGACTTTTGGAGAGAGGGACAAGTATGCAGTCTGTTGTGGATGAGAGGGCTTAGGAAGTGAGTCAGTTGTTGTTCCTTGATGATATAGCACTGGTGGCTGATTCGTGTGAGAAACTGCAGAAGTTGGTGACTGAGTTTGGGAAAGTGCGTGAAAGAAGAAAGCTGAGAGTAAATGTGCATAAGAGCAAGGTTATTAGGTTCAGTAGGGTTGAGGGACAAGTTAATTGGGAAGTAAGTTTGAATGGAGAAAAACTGGAGAAAGTGAAGTGTTTTAGATATCTAGGACTGGATTTAGCAGCGGATGGAAGCACAAAAGCGGAAGAGAGTTACAGGGTGGGGGAGGGGGTGAAGGTTCTGGGAGCGTTGAAGAATGTGTGAAAGGTGAGAACGTTATCTCAAAGCAAAAACGGGTATGTTTGAAGGAATAGTGGTTACAACGTTATATGGTTGTGAAACATGTGCTATAGGTAGGGTTGTACAGAGGAGGGTGGACGTGTTGGAAATGAAATGTTTGAGACAACAATGTCAGGAATTAACCTTTCTGTTTTTTAGAATACACTCAAATAATATCAAGAAAAGGAGTCATAGAACCAGATTCAGGAAAAAAATATTTCAATCTTGGATTTTGCAAGTATGAAAGATACTCCTCAAATGTGAATAGGTTTAAGACCTAAAGCATTCAACGGTTATAATGTGAATCAATATGCCAATTCAGTTTATTCCAGAGAGTGATTCAGAATGCATGGATGTTATCTATCAACACGGAGGATGCATTCCTGTCAATCCCAAATTTTGGTATTTCTAACCTTTCAAAATATGGTACCAAGCCTTCAGTTTTAAGGCCATATCTCTCAGCTAGAGGACTGGCTGATCTGGGCAGTCTCTTCAAATGTGTTTGGGATTCTGAGAGTAGGTAAGATGATTCAGCAAGCTTGGTTCCATGTAAAAGAGTTTTGATTCCCTTCCAGATGATGAGGTGATAATGCTTGATCTGGGATATCAAAGACAAAGAATGGGGATGCATAAAAGAATCCAGATCACATCAGTATATCACAGGTAGAGAAGTGGAAAAAATAACTGGCCTGCTCAACTGTGCAGCAACTACAGATCCAGTTGGTATTAATAATGAATAGAAAAAAATTTTCTTCTGAAGCTATGAAAAAGGATGTCCAGCTGTGATCAGGGGTGCTGAGCAAAAAGTTCCAGTGGAGGAATCCCTCGGTGCCATTAATAAAGATTCACACATATTCACCTGAGCAAGGATAGGGGTTCCATATGAAGGTAGTGATGAACTACTGCAGAGAGTGGTCTCAACCACCGGCATTGGTCCATTTAATATAAAAGAATGGGCTGCAGTGTACACTGTTCTCAAGAAAATGAAGCCAAAAAAGATACATCATTACAACTCCTTTCTGAAAAATGTTAGTTGTCATGCCTCAACAGAAGGGAAATGACTTGTTCCAGGCCCCTGCACACATGAACATTCTCAAAACAACATTTTCTTCCCAAAAGAAATCAGTTTCTTAAAGGAACTCACATAAAGGAAGCCCAAGAAATCATAGCAGATGCTCGAATCTAGTTACCTCCCATGGAATCGTGGACTGGGAATCATTCAAGTGAAATTTATCACTGGGGATCCATCTAGAGGTGGATCTACTTGCAATGAAGGGAAACTAAAATCAGTTGATTTACATGTTTCCTTTTCTAGATGCTTCTACAGGTGCAGCAAATATTTTTTATTTTGACCTGGAAATGGAAAAGTCTATCTTTTTCCTTTCAAAAGCATTCTTTTAGTGCTTTGAAACAAACTGGACCACTATTCAGGTCAAAAGGTTGAATTAACCTTAATTTCTAAAGTTATCTAACAAGTACAACAGTCCACTAAAACTTACTAATTTGAAATTATCCCTGATGATTTGGCCAACCAATCTGGTAGTAGGTATATGTGAAAGTGTTAATTCACTGCTTTTGTACATTGGTTCAGGTACTAGAATTGCTGGACTTAAGTTGATTTTTCACCACTGGGTGAAGAAATAAATCCATCTGGCATACTTTGACATGTGCCGATAGGGGAATGAGAATGGGAAGATTAACATTAGAGCAATCATCAAACGAGACAGATGAGAGCTTCAGGAAAAAACAATTATGATGACTTCACATTAATGCTTTATAACGCAAGCATTACTAAATAAAGCAAGATATGACCTGCCTAAAAGGGAAACACTATATCTAATCTTGGAATTTCAATTCAATGAAAAATAGCTACAAAAAATTTGAAAGTCCACCTCCAGAAAATTTCAAGCAAATAACACCACAAGAAAAACTGCTGTATTTAGAGCTGATACACAAAGGCTTAAACAAACAAATCAAGAAGTTTTTATCCCATAAAGTTTAAGGGATAATGCATATCAAGCAGTCACTAAAAGTTTTGGGCATCTTAAATGTGGGCTTTCTAAACAAATCTTTATGGTAAAAACATGGTTCCCAGATTGCAACATTACTGATGAATTATAAGATGCAATCATCTCTGATCTGAAGAAAAGCTTATTACAAGACAGGAATTAGACATTTTGGTGAAAGATGTAAAAGCAGATATAAGTTCCCAGGATATATGGCTGGTGAAGGGGATTCATTGTGAATCATCCTGCCAAAGAGGTAGCCAAACATGCTGAATAAGGAGCAGCTGAATTAAAAACATCACTGCCATATTCCCTTTCCATATATATGTCACACAACTTTCAAACTAATAATGAGTATATTTCATCACCGAATAGTTCAGTATCTATTGCACACTTGATTTGTCAAAAAGTTAGGTGTTGCAACTTCTACCTTATGTAAACCTTACATATACTTTGAAAATTAGTTAGAGATCTAAGTACAGGTGCACCATCAAATTTCCGGCAACTGATAGTTCGGCACCTCCTTTAGTCTGGACAAAATTACATGAGGGTACTTGAAATTACCACAGCCACCAGACTAGTTTACTGGGCAGCCACAGATGATGTGTGTAGGACGCGCTTATTTACATTCTTTACACTGCATTTGTTGGTGGTGATACTGCAATTCTGTGAGATTCTTAGCTTATTTTGCTGAAATTTAACCATAGCTATGGCTTCTAAGACATATGAGAGTGTCAGTCATGGTGTCAAACATAAACACCAGTCCATATTGATCCAAGATAAAGTAGAACTGTTGAAAAAAATGGACCATGGTGTTTAGGTGCATAAGCTGTGTGACATCTACAGTATTGGTTCATCAACTGTTTATGATATAAATAAGCAAAGGGAGAAAATATATAAATTCTATGCAGACAGTGATTCCAAAAAGCAAATGACGATTAGAAAAACTATGAAAGATGGCAGGAGTACTGAGCATGATCGAGTGATGATGGAATGGTTTCGACAGCGTCGGAGTGATGGAGTGGACTTGTCAGGTAGCATGATAATGGACCAGGCTAAGTTGTTCTATAAAGAACTTAAATTACAATATGAGCATGACTATAGTGAAAAATGGCTTCAAAGATTCAAGAAGCCTCATCCAATTTCCATGAATAAAGTGTGCGGAGAAAAGCAGTCTGCAAACCATGAAGGAGATGCCAAATATGTGGAGAAATTTGCGAAACTCGTAGCTGACAAGCACCTCAGTCCTGAGCAGGTGTATATTGCAGATGAAACGGCATTATTCTGGCAATGCATACCTAGGAAAAAACTAACAACAGAAGACGAAGAAAACCCCACAGGATTCAAACAATCTAAGGACAGACTTACCAACTTAGGGTGCTCAAACATTCAATATTTGTTTAAGTTAAATTTCTAGCAGTCCATGGTATACTTTAGACAAATGGAAGATATATAATTAGTGGGTTAGAGGTGTGCTGATGAGTTATTATTACATGACCACAGTTGGTCAAGCAAAATGGTTAATCTTGTAAGGCTCTGGAACCAAGAGTGCCAGAAAATCGGTGGTGTACCTGTATAACTTCTCTACAAAGTTAAGGATAAATGGGGTAACTGGTTTTTATCATGTGAAGATGTGGCTGAGAAGAAATTAGCACTAAATGCAGTGGTTAAGCTTTAACATGTTTCTTTAAACATAGAAAACACATTCTCCTTTTTTTTCAATGAAAAACAGAATATTACAATAATTCTTTTTCTCTGAACTTCTTGTTTGGTTAAATTTTCTTGAAATCTTTGAATTAGTCTGAATCAGACCCAGTTTTGATATTAATAAATAGTACCTGAAATTTCACTAAGAGTGAAATTCTTAACTAACTTCTCAATACTAAGAGTTTCAAGGTTGACTGGAAAACTTCAACTATTCAGAGGGATGAAAAAAATCCATACCTTTATTCTTCTCCAATGAGACTGGGTGTGTCCTTTCAGGTTAGGAGTCAGTTTATGAAGAACCTCAGTAGGTGGAGCGATCAGCTCTATTCATAACACTACCAAGCAATGTTCAGTATCTAATCTGCCACTTGTCATTTCATCACTGAGGAATCATAGAAAAATATAATCAAATCAATTAACTTATCTATGCTGCAACATAAAAATCAAACATTTGACAAAAACAGTTTTGAACCTGAAAAAAGCCATTTCTTCCTATTGGCAAGGCCAATTAGCAAGGAAAATGAGATATGGATAGCCCATCTTTCTTGGAAATACATGATGATGTAAATCTATTATCTTTCCCAATGAGTAGGATCACCTTGCACTCAGCAATGCCCATCATGGTAGTATCTCCAGAAGACAAATGCTTATGTGTCCAAATAAATAAAGTTCTCTCATTCTATGATTATTATTATAAACAAATATCATTGTAAGACTGAAATCTTTTAATCTGTTCCATGCATACACTTGCAAGAAAGCTTGTCATGATTAGAAGTCAAAGTCATTTCACCTACAAGGAAGCCACATAAACCTGCACTCATTAAGCCCTGCCAACACTTTGAAATTCCTTGACTGTAATTTGGATTACCAGTGCTGATACCATAACATAAAATGCTGAGTTTCTTTCTAATAAGACTGATGAGCTTATCACCTACTCGGGTCAGTTGTGGAAGGTAATGCTGCCAACACAGAAGCTCGAAAGTGTTCTTGAAATGTCCTTTGCAAATAATCATGAATTTTTCCATAATCTATGTATCATGAGTGTGGTGCAGATTAAAGGCTATTCTATCACAAGGATTTGTATCCATCCCACTTCAGTGCTAAGTTTCCTTAGAAGGTGGAGGCAATGATAGCTCACTCTTTCCAAGTTGCCTTTATCCTTTATTATGTGCTGTATCATCTATCCTATTCCCCTTACAGAGATACACTATAATTAACAATCTAATTAACATCTCAGGTTACCTTACAGTTAGGTACCCATGTGCATAGCTATTGCTATGTGAAGATCTTTATGAAACTGACACCATGGATCTACAGGAGCATCCTTCTGTGTTTATCACAAGTAGCAGACTTTGTCACATAAGTCAAAACAAACCCTAATTCTAATTAACATGGCTGACCAGACAAACACCCTCAGCCAAAATGATCCTGCAGTCATGGCATAAAGATCAGTAATATCCAATACTATCCCAGTACTTGGGTCTAACTGTCAAAACAGGCTATTTACCAACTCCAAAATATGTCCCTGAATTGCTAAGTGTGGATGACACAGAAACTAAATAGATAGTTATGCCATCACGGAAGCATCATATCACTCCTTTCATATGGATCTATGAGACTATATCCTGCATTAAGAAACTGATGCATAAGTGAGACCAGGGCTTGTATCACAAAAACATTGCCCTTTGTTTGGCATTCCATAACTAAGTTAATCATAAGATATATTCTGTACATCTCAGGTACCTGAAACAATCCAAAGTATACCAGTGGCATGGAAAACTGAGCAGTCTGAAAAGGCACAGAAAAATGAAAAACTTGAGCAGTCTGACAAAGCAGTCTTCCTTCTTTCCCTAACGTAATCTCATTCCTCCGATAAATATGCTACAACTTATTGACGATAACTTTGCCGCCATCTGCCAGACACCCTCTTCTCATTTTGATGCCATCTACATCTTAACCTCACTCCCTGCATCAACACACGAACTTAAAAGTCTTAAGCCAACTATTCATCCTCATGAAAAAGTGCTCCATTACACCCAGTGAACTCTTACCTATGAACCTCCATAAGTGGCTTTTCCCTGGACTAGCTAAATTCCTTTGTTCCATCATTAATGTCTCTCACTAAAAATCAAAATGCCTCACAGATAGGAAGATATGAATTTCCCCTAAAGCAACATCAAGCCCCAAATCTCTCAGTGCATTACAGCTCGTTACCATCACCTCTATTCCTAGATTACTATGAAAGTTTTGCAGTCATCTAGGCATAATC
The DNA here is from genome assembly GCF_036320965.1 of Panulirus ornatus. NCBI lineage: Eukaryota > Metazoa > Arthropoda > Malacostraca > Decapoda > Palinuridae > Panulirus > Panulirus ornatus. Next base: position 14,364,915 of record NC_092282.1, read on the forward strand.
ACATAGTGCAAGTTTCATAGCTACTCCAGTTTAATAATACATGGTCTTCACCATCTACTCTCTTGTTTGCTATTTAAATCTTATATATCTAATCAACTATCATATAATCATCAACAAGGTCATAAACCTTGGGCTGCAAAGAAATCCTATTGTTCAGGATGCAGATTTCCTTCATAAGCATCATCCAGCTGAATGCTTCCAAGTGGGTCATCTTCACCTTCAAGTTCCTCACCTGTGGCATCCCAAGAACACAAACATGAGTTTCTTGTGTTTTCGCATCCTTACAACTTAGTCCCGATGGATGCACCTGCCTAATGGAAATATGTTGTTGACTCTGCCATTAGTATCAGTGATGACGACAGCTCTCCCAATATTTCCACCTAAAACAACACCCTTAACAGCCTCTAGAAAAGAACCACCATTTTACCATCATGCAAACTAAGACCATAGTCATGTACATCAGCCTTGTTTTCAATCATCATCCCCTTTTGTTTTTCACTAGTTCGTAGTCCCTTCCAGGGAAAATGTCAATACCATCATCAAACTTCCAGCTATCATCTCTACTTTCTTTGTTCATATCCATTTACTAAGGTTCCCAGTTAATGGCATCATTAAGTCTAATTCCTGCAAACAAAATACTTTTTTATCCTTATTACTTGTGTATTACCCTCACAATCACTTTGGTGATTAAATCAATGAGAATTGTGCACTATCACTCATCTATCCTTGGCATCACTCATTCAGAATTATCAAATTTCTTCCATCACATCCAATGGATCATGATATAAGTCTCAACTCCATGATCTATCAAGACTTGTTTAAAGTATCTCCTATGTGATGAGAAATGTAGTAAAATTTTCATGGTTATCATCAATATTTCTATCACTTTCACAGCACTTATAGGTAGAGTAGCCAAAACACTGGCATTTATGTTGTCTTTTACAACTGTTGTAGTAAGCTGGCATTGCCAGACTGTGCCTGCTTGTGAATATTCCAAGAGAAAACAGTCACCTTTACCAAGATTGTATCATCAGAGTACAATTTTGTAGACAAACTTCTTACTCCAAAGGTGTCTATTCTTTCCCTGCTAATGGTTTGAGTGTGGCCTTGCAGTTGCAGGAATCGGTCCTGGGGTTACATAATAGTGATGTAGCGAGTCCTATTGCTTTCAAGACGCAAATAAGATTTTTGCTCATCAAATCAACTTAACACTTCCAACTTTAAATCTAAAGTAAATCAATTTATGGCTATTCTCTATGATAATTAAGAGCTATGTTCTTATATCCTTTAAATAACCACATGTTCATATTATGTCCTTTGAATCGTTCACAATAATTGGTATTCATCACGGTACCAATGTCTAAGTACGCATCCCTCTGACAATTTCATTTTGTTTATAACCTACACAATCAATTCTATGATTACATCAATGAGAATTGTACTTTTCATCACTCTCCTCTATTTTGAGGAGATGCATGCTTTATTTCATCTTATGTTACATCAACAGATAAGTATCAATAACATCACTCATTCTGTGTTTTTTTCATCATTACAGTGCTATTTCTATTACTGTCACTTTCATAGCACTTACAGGTATAAAAGCCTGAGCACTTGCTTTTGTTTTGCCTAATATATCAATATTGCTGCAACAGTAGCCACAGCAAAACAACTTGCTGTAAAATGACACTTGGAAACTTTCACCCACACAGACCAAGTGCTAATAATACCAAGGGACAATGACCCCAATGTGTAGCAAACAAATGTTGTCACATACCTGAGGGTGCCCTGTATTGCTATAGGGATCTGTTCTCCATGAAAAGAAAATGAAGGAGCTCCTTCAAAGGCAGAAAATTCTGTCTCTGTCTCAGAAATGTCTCTACTCAGGCCTCAACATGCACTATATGCTAATATTTTCAGTTAGTATATATCTAAGTATCTAATCATGTAGATATGTTTATTTTCTGCACTAATTTATTTCATTCTTTTGTCTTCGATACTTATTCAACTTAAAATTTTCTTTGTTCTGCAATGATTTATTTAGTAATCATGTCATTCAGGAATAGATCCTCAATTCATAACATTACACTTATGGGAAAAACATATTCAGTTTACACATTTTTCAATTAACAGTCATGTCTTCAGGATCACATCTCTAGCATTCATCAAAAACTACCTGAATATTATCATTATTGCAGCACAAAGGAATAAAAAGATAATCATAATTACTTTCATACTTGTGGACCATTTCCTACATAAGAAGGCAGCACCAAGAACAGAACAATCTCATTCGCACACATCTACACTCCAGCTGTCATGTATGATGCACCAAAACTAGAGCCCCATAAGCCCTAAAGACCTTTCCATGTCTTCCACTGACTGCTTCAAATGCCCTGGTTCAACCAAATGACAATACGTTGTCCCCCTGTGTGCCACATCACTCCAATTCACTTTATTCCATGCATGTCTCACATCCTCCTACATACTCAGGCTCCAATCCCTCAAAAGAATCTTTCATTGTGTATGTCCATTTCATCCTACGTCTTCCTGTTCTTGTTCCCTTCTTTTTTTACATGTCCACCCTCTCAGTTCCTTCTCATTCATCCCCTCCATATGTTTAAACATTTTCAGCACACCTTCTCCAGCTCCCTTAACCATACTTTTTCGATTTACTTTCAACTTTCTCCTCTCTCACACACTTCCTAACTCCAGCACTAACTTTCTTGCTGTAGTCTGCTACCAGAGTAGGATATCCACAAACAGCAACTGAATCACCCCCTAAAGGATTGTTACAGACATGTCCCTCTCTCCAAGACCCTCAAATTTATCTCTCTCACCACTTTATGCATAAATAGGTTATCATATAAATAGTATTAAATGGTATCTTCAATTATTATAATCATTATAATTAGTAGTATCATAATCATTATCATTAGTGGTATCACTATTAAAAAAATCCATTCTTAAAGTTTCCATGTCAGCAATATCTTTTATGAACAATATGTATTTTAATGCCAATTTTTTACAAAAAATGAGCAAGTTTTCATTTTGTTTGATCCAAAGTTCACTTCACCTTCATGGCCATGTTTGTTTTGGTTTGTTGGCATGCATTCCACTTGTTACCACAAAGATGTCATTGTTTATAGTCAGTGCTTACATGTGATCATAATTTCATCAGATTTTCTGTAGATATGGCAACCCCAAAGCATTCAAGATGTTTTTCATCTAATGAAGAAAACCCAGTGAAGAAGCATAAGAAAATGTTAGCATTAGAAGAACACAGGAGCTACTTAAAGGGCATGGTGAGGATGATGTTATAACATTAAAGAACATGTGTACAGTGGATATGAAGTTGAGAGCTAACTACAGCAAAATATACAGAAGTTAAGTTTCCAGTGGTAGAAGAAACAGAATAATGTTGGTTATCAGTAAAGCCAAAAGCCAAATATCAGTGCCTCAAAGTTCTAAAGAGATTTGTGTGAAATCATAGCAGATACACAACCACCAGCTTTTTAAGTGAAAACTGCAGCTTGCACTGGTGAACTGTACTTTTTATTTGTTATTAATAAGTGAAGGCATGTACAGAGCATCAGATTGGGGAAGAGCAATGTGGTTTCAGAAGTGGTAGAGGATGTGTGGATCAGGTGTTTGCTTTGAAGAATGTATGTGAGAAATACTTAGAAAAGCAAATGGATTTGCATGCAGCATTTATGGATCTGGAGATGGCATATGACAGAGTTGATAGAGATGCTCTGTGGAAGGTATTAAGAATATATGGTGTGGGAGGCAAGTTGTTAGAAGCAGTGAAAAGTTTTTATCGAGGATGTAAGGCATGTGTACGTGTAGGAAGAGAGGAAAGTGATTGGTTCTCAGTGAATGTAGGTTTGCGGCAGGGGTGTGTGATGTCTCCATGGTTGTTTAATTTGTTTATGGATGGGGTTGTTAGGGAGGTGAATGCAAGAGTTTTGGAAAGAGGGGCAAGTATGAAGTTTGTTGGGGATGAGAGAGCTTGGGAAGTGAGTCAGTTGTTGTTCGCTGATGATACAGCGCTGGTGGCTGATTCATGTGAGAAACTGCAGAAGCTGGTGACTGAGTTTGGTAAAGTGTGTGAAAGAAGAAAGTTAAGAGTAAATGTGAATAAGAGCAAGGTAATTAGGTACAGTAGGGTTGAGGGTCAAGTCAATTGGGAGGTAAGTTTGAATGGAGAAAAACTGGAGGAAGTAAAGTGTTTTAGATATCTGGGAGTGGATCTGGCAGTGGATGGAACCATGGAAGCGGAAGTGGATCATAGGGTGGGGGAGGGGGCGAAAATTCTGGGAGCCTTGAAGAATGTGTGGAAGTCGAGAACATTATCTCGGAAAGCAAAAATGGGTATGTTTGAAGGAATAGTGGTTCCAACAATGTTGTATGGTTGCGAGGCGTGGGCTATGGATAGAGTTGTGCGCAGGAGGATGGATGTGCTGGAAATGAGATGTTTGAGGACAATGTGTGGTGTGAGGCGGTTTGATCGAGTAAGTAACGTAAGGGTAAGAGAGATGTGTGGAAATAAAAAGAGCGTGGTTGAGAGAGCAGAAGAGGGTGTTTTGAAATGGTTTGGGCACATGGAGAGAATGAGTGAGGAAAGATTGACCAAGAGGATATATGTGTCGGAGGCGGAGGGAACGAGGAGAAGTGGGAGACCAAATTGGAGGTGGAAAGATGGAGTGAAAAAGATTTTGTGATCGGGGCCTGAACATGCAGGAGGGTGAAAGGAGGGCAAGGAATAGAGTGAATTGGATCGATGTGGTATACCGCGGTTGATGTGCTGTCAGTGGATTGAATCAGGGCATATGAAGCATCTGGGGTAAACCATGGAAAGCTGTGTAGGTATGTATATTTGCGTGTGTGGACGTATGTATATACATGTGTATGGGGGTGGGTTGGGCCATTTCTTTCGTCTGTTTCCTTGCGCTACCTCGCAAACGCGGGACAGAAAAAAAAAAAGTTTTTCATTGCATAACAAAAAGGTTCAATGCCAAACACTTTAAATTTCATGTTTTAAATGTCAGGGATCAAGAATGCTTCCACATTTTTCCCTCTGAAACCATTGTTTTAAATAAAGATTTGCATACTACTTTCCAAGAAATTATCCTCCATTTGAAAACTGGGATGGTTGTATTATAAAATCATGTTGGCAGTAAAAACCCATAAAAGCTTTTTTAATAAAAAAAAAACTAATTTTTGATAATGTACCTATTCATTATAATATCAAAATCCTATGATACAGAGTAAAAAGAAAGTAGAGGATAGAAAGATGGTCATGATGGAAAAGGAAGGCATGTTCACTAGCCTCCTTGTATGAAGATATAGCTTTTCACTACCCCCAAAACCTGTATTCTTTCAAACTGGATTCTGCCAGTAAGGAAAATGAATGCCTTGCTAAATAATGGAGAAAGGGGCAAACTTTTGATCTTGCTCTAGGAAAGGTGTGGAGAATGCAGAATTCTTAACAGATAGTCAACATAATGTAAGTCCACTCAATCAGAAAAACCAGTCAGATAAGAAACCTCATCAGGCCTTTCTGGGAAATTCTGAAGAATCTCTTGTAACTGAATCAATCTATGGAGCAGATTGTTCAGGTTCTACCAAAAGACACCTGTAGCTTCCTCTACACAGCCTAATGGGTGTCGCTGAGGGAGTTGTTGGATTTACTTGCATTATGGCTCAGAAAGCTTTTCTTTATAGCTTCAAGGTCATGAAGAAGAATTAGAAAAATTCATGCAATGTCAAGACAAAAGACTGTACTGAAGTTTGAAGATTATTTCTTATGAGTAAATATTCATACAAACCAAAAGTTCCTTGTTAAGAGTGAGATGGTTGAAATTAGGAATACGCCTATTTCAAAACAGTCCTGAAAGATTTTTTCCTTCATTTCATATAAGGGAAATGGTTCCAGAACAGAGCCCTACAGTACTCTGCTGGCAATCTCAATCAATTTTGAGAAGGCTCCTCCTGTTTTTTGCCATCTAACTGTATTCTTTTGCTTTTTCCCATTCATTCATCATGTCTGATGAATACCCCACAGAATTCCACCTTTTAAGTTTCTTTGCCTGCCTAATTACCTCCTAGCTAGATGACTCTAAAGCAAACAGCCATAATTGGTTGTCCCCTTATGTCTTGATTACAACCACAAATTTGTCTTTCCTCACAGAAATTGCATCTCAGAAATCCTTTATTCCATTAAGGGAATTTTTCCACCAAAGACGTCTACCCCTTAATCTTGCTTCTTAATCAGCCACCCACACAGAACTAAGCCCAGGTACAAACAGTTCACTGTACCTTTTCTTTTGTCTAATACTGAGCTCACCCTTGTAAAAAAAAAATTTATTATAAATGACCTTTGTTCCTCAAAAATACTTTGTCTCTAATTTCTCTACATGAAGTAATCCATTTTCTCTTCGATATTTTTCAGTACCTTACAGATGGCTCATCATCAAGACTGGTCTGCAGTTCAACTCAGCTTACAGTCTTCTTTCCTTAAGACTGGTAAGATGTCTGCCCTTTTACACAAGATGAGAATCAAAGGGAAGAGAGGATTCAAGAGGAATTACAATCACAGCAATTATGTACAACCAATAAATTCTCTGAAAGAATATATTGGAAAAAGATGCTCTATAATCAAAATATAGACCAGTGCTATATTTGTTTCAGTAAAATTTATAATGAAATCAAATCAAGGGTACCACTGGTTGTAAATAAAAAAGGGGTAAAAAAAAAAAAAAAAGAGAACCATGTCTTAAGAATGAATGCCATAAAGCGAGAGTTTAGTGATGTACAATGGAATATATATAGACAACACTGTATAGAGAGAGAGACAACATTGTAGCTAGCCAACATTTGCAGGGTATGAGACAATGTTCATTAGTGGCAATCAATATGTCAAAGAGTACCTAATCAGGCTAAGGGATCTAGAAGGAAGAACTACTGAGATGATGAGGAAACATCAGATGAATGATGCTTAAAGTACTTTCACAACGGAGAACACTAATGCATGAGGGGATGGAGATGTCTTATGTAGTACTGAAACTGAAAAAGACATAACCAGACTAACAAAACATCATGAATGTTATCAGATCCTGATGAACTACCTCTAAATGTGCTGGAAATATTGTTCAAGAGGTCACAAGAGGAAGATGATTTCCAAAAAGGGTGATATTCATGCCTGCATTCAAGTAGTGTGATCAGGATATTGAACTACAAACTAATCTCTCTAACAAGATTGTCTGTGCAACATTAGAAAAGATAAGTAGGATGCAAAAGGATGACTATTTGCATAGGAAAAAACCTAACTAGAAGATAACAGGTTCCAGAAAATGGAAGCCATCAACCACAAATCTCTTGTGTATCTGTCTTAAACCAAAGACGGATGGGAAAACCTGTATTCGTGCATTGCCAAAAAGCTTTTAACAATGTTATCACATTGGAGGCTGATTAAGAAACTGAATCTACAACCAAGAATCAGCAGCAGACAACTTCAGTGAATGGAAGATTACCTTAGTCGAAAGAGCAAAGGAAACAGGGTTAGAGGAGCATTCTTGAAATGGAATGGGGTCACTAGTAGTGTGCCACAGGGCTGGGTCTTTAACTCACTGCTATTCCTGTATATGACTTGCTTGTGGGAAAGGACTCTTACGTTTGGAGATGCTGCTGAGGTCATGAAACATGCAAAGAATTACAAAGACATCAACTTACAAGGGGACCTAAACAAACCTCAGAGTTGTAAAATAAATGGTTGATAAAGATCTAACTCGAGTAAGTGCAATGTAATGGGATGGAAAAAGTGAAAGGAAGCCTCAATACAAGAAAAAAGCTACTGTAATCTGTATATGGACAAGACCTAGAATAATCTAACCCAGTCACTAAAGCTCTAAATTAGAACTGTTTAGTAGGCAACCTGACAGCTGGCATAGAGTGCATTTAAGTATATGCTTAAGCAAAATGTTGGTAAACTATTCACAACATACATTACACTAAAACTGGATTACGCTTCTCAGGTCTGGTCACTGCGCCTACAGTACAAAACTTAAATGAGAATCAAAAGAGGGTAACTAAGATGGTATCCAAATTAAGAGAGCTGACCACCAGACAGCTAAAAATCAGCCAACCATAAAGGAAATATGAGACTGAGGTGACTTAATTACAGTCTTCAAGTTCCTAAATATGCTGGATGATGTGAACAGAGAACAGTTCTTCAGGAGATGCAATCAAATACAGAGTCTTAACAAGAGATTAAGCAAGAAGATTCTCAGGGAGGATGTGAAGTAGTGGATGGTTGGAACAGACTAAGTAATTGAACCATAAATGCCAAGGGTTTACGGATGTTTAACAAGCTGACTGATGGTACAGAAAGTTGAGTGATGGGGTCCCACAAGTGCAGAACTATCTCCTTCCATGCTGTCCAAATAAGTAATTGTTTTTCCCTTTACACAAACACAGGGATACAAACACACACACACACACACACATAATATATTTATCTTTTTTATTTTGCTTTGTCGCTGTCTCCCGCGTTTGCGACGTAGCGCAAGGAAACAAGACGAAAGAAATGGCCCAACCCACCCCCACACACATGTATATACATACACATCCACACATGCAAATATACATACCCATACATCTCAATGTACACACATATATACACAAACAGACACATACATATATACACATGCACACAATTCACACTGTCTGCCTTTATTTATTCCCATCGCCACCTCGCCACACATGGAATAAAATCCCCCTCCCCCCTCATGTGTGCGAGGTAGCGCTAGGAAGAGACAACAAAGGCACCATTCGTTCACACTCAGTCTTACCTGTCATGCAATAATGCCCGAAACCACAGCTCCCTTTCCACATCCAGGCCCCACAGAACTTTCCATGGTTTACCCCAGACACTTCACATACCCTGATTCAATCCACTGACAGCACGTCGACCCCGGTATACCACATCGATCCAATTCACTCTATTCCTTGCACGCCTTTCATCCTCTTGCATGTTCAGGCCCCAATCACTCAAAATCTTTTTCACTCCATCTTTCCACCTCCAATTTGGTCTCCCACTTCTCCTCGTTCCCTCCACCTCCGACACATATATCCTCTTGGTCAATCTTTCCTCACTCATTCTCTCCATGTGCCCAAACCATTTCAAAACACCCTCTTCTGCTCTCTCAACCACACTCTTTTTATTTCCACACATCTCTCTTACCCTTACATTACTTACTCGATCAAACCACCTCACACCACATATTGTCCTCAAACATCTCATTTCCAGCACATCCATCCTCCTGCGCACAACTCTGTCCATAGCCCACGCCTCGCAACCATACAACATTGTTGGAACCACTATTCCTTCAAACATGCCCATTTTTGCTTTCAGAGATAATGTTCTCGACTTCCACACATTCTTCAAGGCTCCCAGGATTTTCGCCCCCTCCCCCACCCTATGATTCACTTCCGCTTCCATGGTTCCATCCGCTGCCAAATCCACTCCCAGATATCTAAAACACTTTACTTCCTCCAGTTTTTCACCATTCAAAATCACCTCCCAGTTGACTTGACCCTAAACCCTACTGTACCTAATAACCTTGCTATAATTCAAATTTACTCTTAACTTTCTTCTTTCACACACTTTACCAAACTCAGTCACCAGCTTCTGCAGTTTCTCACATGAATCAGCCACCAGCGCTGTATCATCAGCGAACAACAACTGACTCACTTCCCAAGCTCTCTCATCCCCAACAGACTGCATACTTGCCCCTCTTTCCAAAACTCTTGCATTCAACTCCCTAACAACCCCATCCATAAACAACTTAAACAACCATGGAGACATCACACACCCCTGCTGCAAACCTACATTCACTGAGAACCAATCACTTTCCTCTCTTCCTACACGTACACATGCCTTACATCCTCGATAAAACTTTTCACTGCTTCTAACATATATACATAATATTTATTTGCTTTGTCGCTGTCTCCCTGCATTTGTGAGGTAGCGCAAGGAAACAGAAGAAAGAAATGGCCCAACCCACCCCCATACACATGTATACACACACACGTCCACACACGCAAATATACATACCTATACATCTCAATGTACACATATATATACACACACAGACACATACATATATACCCATGCACACAATTCACACTGTCTGCCTTTATTCATTCCCATCGCCACCTCGCCACACATGGAATACCATCCCCCTCCCCCTCATGTGTGCGAGGCAGCGCTAGGAAAAGACAACAAGGCCCCATTCGTTTACACTCAGTCTCCAGCTGTCATACAATAATGCCCAAAACCACAGCTCCCTTTCCACATCCAGGCCCCACACAACCTTCCATGGTTTACCCCAGACGCTTCACATGCCCTGATTCAATCCACTGACCGCACGTCAACCCCGGTATACCACATCGATCCAATTCACTCTATTCCTTGCCCGCCTTTCACCCTCCTGCATCTTCAGGCCCCGATCACTCAAAATCTTTTTCACTCCATCTTTCCACCTCCAATTAGGTCTCCCACTTCTCCTCATTCCCTCCATCTCCGACACATATATCCTCTTGGTCAATCTTTCCTCAATCATTCTCTCCATGTGCCCAAACCACTTCAAAACACCCTCTTCTGCTCTCTCAACCACACTCTTTTTATTTCCACACCTCTCTCTTACCCTTACATTACTACTTGATCAAACCACCTCACACCACACATTGTCCTCAAACATCTCATTTCCAGCACATCCACCCTCCTGTGCACAACTCTATCCATAGCCCACGCCTCACAACCATACAACATTGTTGGAACCACTATTCCTTCAAACATACCCATTTTTGCTTTCCGAGATAATGTTCTCGACTTCCACACATTCTTCAATGCTCCCAGGATTTTCGCCCCCTCAACCACCCTATGATCCACTTCCGCTTCCATGGTTCCATCCGTTGCCAGATCCACTTCCAGATATCTAAAACACTTTACTTCCTCCAGTTTTTCTCCATTCAAACTTACCTCCCAATTGACTTGACCCTCAACCCTACTGTACCTAATAACCTTGCTCTTATTCACATTTACTCTTAACTTTCTTCTTTCACACACTTTACCAAACTCAATCACCAGCTTCTGCAGTTTCTCACATGAATCAGCCACCAGCGCTGTATCATCAGCAAACAACAACTGACTCACTTCCCAAGCTCTCTCATCCACAACAGACTTCATATTCGCCCCTCTTTCCAAAACTCTTGCATTCACCTCCCTAACAACCCCATCCATAAACAAATCAAACAACCATGGAGACATCACAAACCTACATTCACTGAGAACCAATCACTTTCCTCTCTTCCTACACGTACACATGCCATACATCCTCGATAAAAACTTTTCACTGCTTCTGACAACTTGCCTCCCACACCATATATTCTTAATACCTTCCACAGAGCATCTCTATCAACTCTATCATATGCCTTCTCCTGATCCATAAATGCTACATACAAATCCATTTGCTTTTCTAAGTATTTCTCACATACATTCTTCAAAGCAAACACCTGATCCACACATCCTCTACCACTTCTGAAACCACACTGCTCTTCTCCAATCTGATGCTCTGTACATGCCTTCACCCTCTCAATCAATACCATCCCATATAATTTACCAGGAATACTCAACAAACTTATACCTCTGTAATTTGAGCACTCACTCTTATCCCCTTTGCCTTTGTACAATGGCACTACGCAAACATTCCGCCAATCCTCAGGCACCTCACCATGAGTCATACATACATTAAATAACCTTACCAACCAGTCAACAATACAGTCACCCCCTTTTTTAATAAATTCCACTGCAATACCATCCAAACCTGCTGCCTTGCCGGCTTTCATCTTCCACAAAGCTTTTACTACCTCTTCTCTGTTTACCAAATCATTTTCCCTAACCCTCTCACTTTGCACACCACCTCGACCAAGACACCCTATATCTGCCACTCTATCATCAAACACATTCAACAAACCTTCAAAATACTCACTCCATCTCCTTCTCACATCACCACTACTTGTTATCACCTCCCCATTAGCGCCCTTCACTGAAGTTCCCATTTGCTTCCTTGTCTTACGCACTTTATTTACCTCCTTCCAGAACATCTTTTTATTCTCCCTAAAATTTAATGATACTCTCTCACCCCAACTGTCATTTGCCCTCTTTTTCACCTCTTGCACCTTTCTCTTGACCTCCTGTCTCTTTCTTTTATACATCCCCCACTCAATTGCATTTTTTCCCTACAAAAATCGTCCAAATGCCTCTCTCTTCTCTTTCACTAATAATCTTACTTCTTCATCCCACCACTCACTACCCTTTCTAATCAACCCACCTCCCACGCTTCTCATGCCACAAGCATCTTTTGCGCAATCCATCACTGATTCCCTAAATACATCCCATTCCTCCCCCACTCCCCTTACTTCCATTGTTCTCACCTTTTTCCATTCTGTACTCAGTCTCTCCTGGTACTTCCTCACACAAGTCTCCTTCCCAAGCTCACTTACTCTCACCACCCTCTTCACCCCAACATTCACTCTTCTTTTCTGGAAACCCATACAAATCTTCACCTTAGCCTCCAGAAGATAATGATCAGACATCCCTCCAGTTGCACCTCTCAGCACATTTACATCCAAAAGTCTCTCTTTCGCGCGTCTGTCAATTAACACGTAATCCAATAACGCTCTCTGGCCATCTCTCCTACTTACATACGTATACTTATGTATATCTCGCTTTTTAAACCAGGTATTCCCAATCACCAGTCCTTTTTCAGCACATAAAGCTACAAGCTCTTCACCATTTCCATTTACAACACTGAACATCCCATGTATACCAATTATTCCCTCAACTGCCACATTACTCATCTTTGCATTCAAATCACCCATTACTATGACCCGGCCGCGTGCATCAAAACCACTAACACACTCATTCAGCTGCTCCCAAAACACTTGCCTCTCATGATCTTTCTTCTCATGCCCAGGTGCATATGCACCAATAATCACCCATCTCTCTCCATCAACTTTCAGTTTTACCCATATTAATCGAGAATTTACTTTCTTACATTCTATCACATACTCCCACAACTCATGTTTCGGGAGTAATGCTACTCCTTACCTTGCTCTTGTCCTCTCACTAACCCCTGACTTTACTCCCAAGACATTCCCAAACCACTCTTCCCCTTTACCCTTGAGCTTCGTTTCACTCAGAGCCAAAACATCCAGGTTCCTTTCCTCAAACATACTACCTATCTCTCCTTTTTTCACATCTTGGTTACATCCACACACATTTAGACACCCCAATCTGAGTCTACGAGGAGGATGAGCACTCCCCACGTGACTCCTTGTTTCCCATCTTTTAGAAAGTTAAAAATACAAGGAGGGGAGGATTTCTGGGCCCCCGCTCCCGTCCCATCTAGTCGCCTTCTACGACACGTGAGGAATGGTGGGAAGTATTCTTTCACCCCTATCCCCAAGGATAATATATATATATATATATATACATACACACACACACATACACACATATACACACACACACACACACACACACATATATATATATATGAGTCAGTTGTTGTTCGCTGATGATACAGCGCTGGTGGCTGATTCATGTGAGAAACTGCAGAAGCTGGTGACTGAGTTTGGTAAAGTGTGTGGAAGAAGAAAGTTAAGAGTAAATGTGAATAAGAGCAAGGTTATTAGGTACAGTAGGGTTGAGGGTCAAGTCAATTGGGAGGCGAGTTTGAATGGAGAAAAACTGGAGGAAGTGAAGTGTTTTAGATATCTGGGAGTGGATCTGTCAGCGGATGGAACCATGGAAGCGGAAGTGGATCATAGGGTGGGGGAGGGGGCGAAAATTTTGGGAGCCTTGAAAAATGTGTGGAAGTCGAGAACATTATCTCGGAAAGCAAAAATGGGTATGTTTGAAGGAATAGTGGTTCCAACAATGCTGTATGGTTGCGAGGCGTGGGCTATGGATAGAGTTGTGCGCAGGAGGATGGATGTGCTGGAAATGAGATGTTTGAGGACAATGTGTGGTGTGAGGTGGTTTGATCGAGTAAGTAACGTAAGGGTAAGAGAGATGTGTGGAAATAAAAAGAGCGTGGTTGAGAGAGCAGAAGAGGGTGTTTTGAAATGGTTTGGGCACATGGAGAGAATGAGTGAGGAAAGATTGACCAAGAGGATATATGTGTCGGAGGTGGAGGGAACGAGGAGAAGAGGGAGACCAAATTGGAGGTGGAAAGATGGAGTGAAAAAGATTTTGTGTGATCGGGGCCTGAACATGCAGGAGGGTGAAAGGAGGGCAAGGAATAGAGTGAATTGGAGCGATGTGGTATACAGGGGTTGACGTGCTGTCAGTGGAGTGAATCAAGGCATGTGAAGCGTCTGGGGTAAACCATGGAAAGCTGTGTAGGTATGTATATTTGCCTGTGTGGACGTGTGTATGTACATGTGTATGGGGGGGGGGGGGGGCCATTTCTTTCGTCTGTTTCCTTGCGCTACCTCGCAAACGCGGGAGACAGCGACAAAGTATAAAAAAAAAAAAATATATATATATATATATATATATATATATATACATATGAAAAATGTAAGAAATAATTTAGAAAACTGAAACTTCTAGCTTGAAATGAACTGAAAAATTGAATGTCACATAATGGTTCAGCCTCTGGCTATGGAAAAGGGGAATGTATAATTTATTTACACAAAAGTCAACAGTACTTTTCATCAATTTAACCACTGTATCCTACTGCCTGGACCACTTCTCTTAACATGAAACTGGAATATTGGCTTATGATGTTTCTCAATTGTCTTCATTACACAACGTACAACCATATCTTGGATACATGAGGGTAGGTAGTTGGTCATCCGCCATAATAAAGCCTTGACAGACCAAAAAGTTTATCTGGACCTCAACTTTTCCAGTACATTCATGAAAAACACCTTTTTGCTTTCCATCTCTATCACTTTGAAAAAATGCTCCCTTTGTTCACATTTCAATGAAAGAATAAGGTTCAATGTCTAAACTACATTCTTTTCCAATTTCACTATTTTCTTGTCAGAGCACCATGTATGAAAACTATCACTCCAGTAATATTGTCCCTGCGTGTCGTAGAAGGCGACTAAAAGGGGAGGGAGCGGGTGGCTGGAAATCCTCCCCTCTCTTTTTTTTTTTTTTAATTTTCCAAAAGAAGGAACAGAGAAGGGGGCCAGGTGAGGATATTCCAAAAAGGCCCAGTCCTCTGTTGATAACGCTACCTCGCTAATGCGGGAAATGGCGAATAGTTCGAAAGAAAGAAAGATATATATATATATATATATATATATATATATATATATATATATATATATATATATATATATATATATATGTGTGTGTGTGTGTGTGTGTGTGTGTGTGTGTGTGTGTGTGTGTAAAGCAGTGTTGCAAATACGTCTCAGCACCAAACTAACTCCGACATCAAACGCAGCACTGACGCGGACAGCCAAGCAACACAAGACCATATATATGTATGCGTGTCGTAGAAGGCGACTAAAAGGGAAGGGAGCGGGGGGGCTGGAAATCCTCCCCTCTTTTTTTTTTTTTTTCCAAAAGAAGGAACAGAGAAGAGGTCCAGGTGAGGATATTCCCTCAAAGGCCCAGTCCTCTGTTCTTAACGCTACCTCGCTATCGCGGGAAATAGCGAATAGTATGGAAAAAAAAAAAAATATATATATATATATATATATATATATATATATATATATATATATATATATATATATGATAGAGTTGATAGAGATGCTCTGTGGAAGGTATTAAGAATATATGGTGTGGGAGGAAAGTTGTTAGAAGTAGTGAAAAGTTTTTATCGAGGATGTAAGGCATGTGTACGTGTAGGAAGAGAGGAAAGTGATTGGTTCTCAGTGAATGTAGGTTTGCGACAGGGGTGTGTGATGTCTCCATGGTTGTTTAATTTGTTTATGGATGGGGTTGTTAGGGAGGTAAATGCAAGAGTTTTGGAAAGAGGGGCAAGTATGAAGTCTGTTGGGGATGAGAGAGCTTGGGAAGTGAGTCAGTTGTTGTTCGCTGATGATACAGCGCTGGTGGCTGATTCATGTGAGAAACTGCAGAAGCTGGTGACTGAGTTTGGTAAAGTGTGTGGAAGAAGAAAGTTGAGAGTGAATGTGAATAAGAGCAAGGTTATTAGGTACAGTAGGGTTGAGGGTCAAGTCAATTGGGAGGTGAGTTTGAATGGAGAAAAACTGGAGGAAGTGAAGTGTTTTAAATATCTGGGAGTGGATCTGGCAGCGGATGGAACCATGGAAGCGGAAGTGGATCATAGGGTGGGGGAGGGGGCGAAAATTCTGGGGGCCTTGAAGAATGTGTGGAAGTCGAGAACATTATCTCGGAAAGCAAAAATGGGTATGTTTGAAGGAATAGTGGTTCCAACAATGTTGTATGGTTGCGAGGCGTGGGCTATGGATAGAGTTGTGCGCAGGAGGATGGATGTGCTGGAAATGAGATGTTTGAGGACAATGTGTGGTGTGAGGTGGTTTGATCGAGTGAGTAACGTAAGGGTAAGTGAGATGTGTGGAAATAAAAAGAGCGTGGTTGAGAGAGCAGAAGAGGGTGTTTTGAAGTGGTTTGGGCACATGGAGAGGATGAGTGAGGAAAGATTGACCAAGAGGATATATGTGTCGGAGGTGGAGGGAGCAAGGAGAAGAGGGAGACCAAATTGGAGGTGGAAAGATGGAGTGAAAAAGATTTTGTGTGATCGGGGCCTGAACATGCAGGAGGGTGAAAGGAGGGCAAGGAATAGAGTGAATTGGAGCGATGTGGTATACCGGGGTTGACGTGCTGTCAGTGGATTGAATCAAGGCATGTGAAGCGTCTGGGGTAAACCATGGAAAGCTTTGTAGGTATGTATATTTGCGTGTGTGGACGTATGTATGTACATATGTATGGGGGGGGTTGGGCCATTTCTTTCGTCTGTTTCCTTGCGCTACCTCGCAAACGCGGGAGACAGCGACAAAGCAAAAGTGAAAAAAAAAAAAAAAATTTTCATACTATTCGCCATTTCCCGCGATAGCGAGGTAGCGTTAAGAACAGAGGACTGGGCTTTTGAGGGAATATCCTCACCTGGCCCTCTTCTCTGTTCCTTCTTTGGGGGGGGGGGGAAACGAGAGGGGAGGATTTCCAGCCCCCCCACTCCCTTCCCTTTTAGTCGCCTTCTATGACACGCAGGGAATGCGTGGGAAGTATTCTTTCTCTCCCCTATCCCCAGGGATATATATATATATTTTTTTTTTTTTGTTTATACTTTGTCGCTGTCTCCCGCGTTTGCGAGGTAGCGCAAGGAAACAGACGAAAGAAATGGCCCAACCCCCCCCACACACATGCATAAACACACGTCCACCCACGCAAATATACATACCTACACAGCTTTCCATGGTTTACCCCAGACGCTTCACATGCCTTGATTCAATCCACTGACAGCACGTCAACCCCGGTATACCACATCGCTCCAATTCACTCTATTCCTTGCCCTCCTTTCACCCTCCTGCATGTTCAGGCCCCGATCACACAAAATCTTTTTCACTCCATCTTTCCACCTCCAATTTGGTCTCCCTCTTCTCCTCGTTCCCTCCACCTCCGACACATATATCCTCTTGGTCAATCTTTCCTCACTCATTCTCTCCATGTGCCCAAACCATTTCAAAACACCCTCTTCTGCTCTCTCAACCACGCTCTTTTTATTTCCACACATCTCTCTTACCCTTACGTTACTTACTCGATCAAACAACCTCACACCACATATTGTCCTCAAACATCTCATTTACAGCACATCCTTCCTCCTGCGCACAACTCTATCCATAGCCTACGCCTCGCAACCTTACAACATTGTTGGAACCACTATTCCTTCAAACATACCCATTTTTGCTTTCCGAGATAATGTTCTCGACTTCCACACATTCTTCAAGGCTCCCAGAATCTTCGCCCCCTCCCCCACCCTACGATCCACTTCCGCTTCCATGGTTCCATCCGCTGCCAGATCCACTCCCAGATATCTAAAACACTTCACTTCCTCCAGTTTTTCTCCATTCAAACTCACCTCCCAATTGACTTGACCCTCAACCCTACTGTACCTAATAACCTTGCTCTTATTCACATTTACTCTTAACTTTCTTCTTCCACACACTTTACCAAACTCAGTCACCAGCTTCTGCAGTTTCTCACATGAATCAGCCACCAGCGCTGTATCATCAGCGAACAACAACTGACTCACTTCCCAAGCTCTCTCATCCCCAACAGACTTCATACTTGCCCCTCTTTCCAAAACTCTTGAAAAAAAAAAAAAAAAAAAAAAAAATATATATATATATATATATATATATATATATATATATATATATATATATATATATATATATTTTTGCTTTGTCGCTGTCTCCCGCATTTGCGAGGTAGCGCAAGGAAACAGACGAAAGAAATGGCCCAACCCACCCCCATACACATGTATATACATACGTCCACACACACAAATATACATACCTACACAGCTTTCCATGGTTTACCCCAGACGCTTCACATGCCCTGATTCAATCCACTGACAGCACGTCAACACCGGTATACCACATCGATCCAATTCACTTTATTCCTTGCCCTCCTTTCACCCTCCTGCATGTTCAGGCCCCGATCACACAAAATCTTTTTCACTCCATCTTTCCACCTCCAATTTGGTCTCCCACTTCTCCTCGTTCCCTCCACCTCCGACACATATCCTCTTTGTCAATCTTTCCTCATTTATTCTCTCCACGTGCCCAAACCATTTCAAAACACCCTCTTCTGCTCTCTCAACCACGCTCTTTTTATTTCCACACATCTCTCTTACCCCTACGTTACTTACTCGATCAAACCACCTCACACCACACACTGTCCTCAAACATCTCATTTCCAGCACATCCATCCTCCTGCGCACAACTCTATCCATAGCCCACGCCTCGCAACCATACAACATTGTTGGAACCACTATTCCTTCAAACATACCCATTTTTGCTTTCTGAGATAATGTTCTCAACTTCCACACATTCTTCAAAGCTCCCAGGATTTTCGCCCCCTCCCCCACCCTATGATCCACTTCCGCTTCCATGGTTCCATCCGCTGCCAAATCCACTCCCAGATATCTAAAACACTTTACTTCCTCCAGTTTTTCTCCATTCAAACTTACCTCCCAATTGACTTGACCCTCAACCCTACTGTACCTAATAACCTTGCTCTTATTCACATTTACTCTTAACTTTCTTCTTTCACACACTTTACCAAACTCAGTCACCAGCTTCTGCAGTTTCTCACATGAATCAGCCACCAACGCTGTATCATCAGCGAACAACAACTGACTCACTTCCCAAGCTCTCTCATCCACAACAGACTTCATACTTGCCCCTCTTTCCAAAATTCTTGCATTCACCTCCCTAACAACCCCATCCATAAACAAATTAAACAACCATGGAGACATCACACACCCCTGCCGCAAACCTACATTCACTGAGAACCAATCACTTTCCTCTCTTCCTACACGTACACATGCCTTACATCCTCGATAAAAACTTTTCACTGCTTCTAACAACTTGCCCCCCACACCATATATTCTTAATACCTTCCACAGAGCATCTCTATCAACTCTATCATATGCCTTCTCCAGATCCATAAATGCTACATACAAATCCATTTGCTTTTCTAAGTATTTCTCACATACATTCTTCAAAGCAAACACCTGATCCACACATCCTCTACCACTTCTGAAACCACACTGCTCTTCCCCAATCTGATGCTCTGTACATGCCTTCACCCTCTCAATCAATACCCTCCCATATAATTTACCAGGAATACTCAACAAACTTATACCTCTGTAATTTGAGCACTCACTCTTATCCCCTTTGCCTTTGTACAATGGCACTATGCACGCATTCCGCCAATCCTCAGGCACCTCACCATGAGTCATACATACATTAAATAACCTTACCAACCACTCAATAATACAGTCACCCCCTTTTTTAATAAATTCCACTGCAATACCATCCAAACCTGCTGCCTTGCCGGCTTTCATCTTCCGTAAAGCTTTTACTATCTCTTCTCTGTTTACCAAATCATTTTCCCTAACCCTCTCACTTTGCACACCACCTCGACCAAAACACCCTATATCTGCCACTCTATCATCAAACACATTCAACAAACTTTCAAAATACTCACTCCATCTCCTTCTCACATCACCACTACTTGTTATCACCTCCCCATTTGCGCCCTTCACTGAAGTTCCCATTTGCTCCCTTGTCTTACGCACTTTATTTACCTCCTTCCAGAACATCTTTTTATTCTCCCTAAAATATAATGATACTCTCTCACCCCAACTCTCATTTGCCCTCTTTTTCACCTCTTGCACCTTTCTCTTGACCTCCTGTCTCTTTCTTTTATACATCTTCCACTCAATTGCATTTTTTCCCTGCAAAAATCGTCCAAATGCCTCTCTCTTCTCTTTCACTAATAATCTTCTTCATCCCACCACTCACTACCCTTTCTAATCAACCCACCTCCCACTTTTCTCATGCCACAAGCATCTTTTATTATCCCTGGGGATAGGGGAGAAAGAATACTTCCCATGTATTCCCTGCGTGTCGTAGAAGGCGACTAAAAGGGAAGGGAGCGGGTGGCTGGAAATCCTCCCCTCTCATTTTTTTTTTTTAATTTTCCAAAAGAAGGAACAGAGAAGGGGGCCAGGTGAGGATATTCCCTCAAAGGCCCAGTCCTCTGTTCTTAATGCTACCTCGCTAATGCGGGAAATGGCGAATAGTATGAAAGAAAGAAAAATATATATATATATATATATATATATATATATATATATATATATATATATATTTTTTTTCATACTATTCGACACTTCCCGCATCAGCAAGGTAGCGCCAAGAACAGAGGACTGGGCCCCAGAGGGAATATCCTCACCTGGCCCCCTTCTCTGCTCCTTCCCTTGGAAAAGCAAAAAAAAAAAAAAAAACGAGGGGAGGATTTCCAGCCACCCGCTCCCTCCCCTTTTAGTCGCCTTCTACGACATGCAGGGAATACATGGGAAGTATTCTTTCTCCCCTATCCCCAGGGATATATATATATATATATATATATATATATATATATATATATATATATATATATATATATATGTGTGTGTGTGTGTGTGTGTGTGTGTGTGGATCAGGTGTTTGCTATGGAGAATGTATGTGAGAAATACTTAGAAAAACAAATGGATTTGTATGTGGCATTTATGGATCTGGAGAAGGCATATGATAGAGTTGATAGAGATGCTCTGTGGAAGGTATTAAGAATATGTGGTGTGGGAGGCAAGTTGTTAGAAGCAGTGAAAAGTTTTTATCGAAGATGTAAGGCATGTGTACGTGTAGGAAGAGGAAAGTGATTAGTTCTCAGTGAATGTTGGTTTGCAGCAGGGGTGTGTGATGTCTCCATGGTTGTTTAATTCGTTTATGGATGGGGTGGTTAGGGAGATGAATGCAAGAGTTTTGGAAAGAGGGGCAAGTATGCAGTCTGTCGTGGATGAGAGAGCTTGGGAAATGAGTCAGTTGTTGTTTGCTGATGATATAGCACTGGTGGCTGATTGTTGTGAGAAACTGCAGAAGCTAGTGAATGAGTTTGGTAAAGTGTGTGAAAGAAGAAAGCTGAGAGTAAATGTGAATAAGAGCAAGGTCATTAGGTACAGTAGGGTTGAGGGACAAGTCAATTGGGAGGTAAGTTTGAATGGAGAAAAACTGGAGGAAGTGAAGTGTTTTAGATATCTGGGAGTGGATTTGGCAGCGGATGGAACCATGGAAGCGGAAGTGAATCATAGGGTGGGGGAGGGGGCCAAAGTTCTGGGAGCATTGAAGAATGTGTGGAAGTCGAGAACATTATCTCGGAAAGCAAAAATGGGAATGTTTGAAGGAATAGTGGTTCCAACAATGTTATATGGTTTCAAGGCGTGGGCTATGGATGAGTTGTGCGCAGGAGGGTGGATGTGCTGGAAATGAGATGTTTGAGGACAATATGTGGTGTGAGGTGGTTTGATCGAGTAAGTAATACTAGGGTAAGAGAGATGTGTGGCAATAAAAAGAGTGTGGTTGAGAGAGCAGAAGAGGGTGTTTTGAAATGGTCTGGTCACATGGAGAGAATGAATGAGGAAAGATTGACCAAGAAGATATATGTGTCAGAGGTGGAGGGAACGAGGAGAAGTGGGAGACCAAATTGGAGGTGGAAAGATGGAGTGAAAAACATTTTGAGTGATCGGGGCCTGAACATGCAGGAGGGTGAAAGGCGTGCAAGGAATAGAGTGAATTGGATCGATGTGGTATACCGGGGTCGACGTGCTGTCAATGGATTGAATCAGGGCATGTGAAGCGTCTGGGGTAAACCATGGAAAGTTCTGTGGGGCCTGGATGTGGAAAGGGAGCTGTGGTTTCAGGCATTATTGCATGACAGCTAGAGACTGAGTGTGAACAAATGGGGCCTTTGTTGTCTTTTCCTAGCGCTACCTCGCACACATGAGAGGGGAGGGGGATGTTATTCCATGTGTGGCGAGGTGGTGATGGGAATGAATAAAGGCAGACAGTGTGAATTGTGTGCATGTGTATATATGTATGTGTCTGTGTGTGTATATATGTTTCTACATTGAGATCTATGGGTATGTATATTTGCGTGTGTGGACGTGTATGTATATACATGTGTATGGGGGTGGGTTGGGCCACTTCTTTCGTCTGTTTCCTTGCGCTACCTCGCAAACGCGGGAGACAGCGACAAAGCAAAATAATAATAAAAAATTGCATAAAAAGGTTAGATGTGGCAACATATCCAGTATTCACACTGCACATCCATCAAGCCTATCATCGTAAATCTAGCACTGAGTTACTTTCCTGCTCTTTCCACTATAACAACAACATCCTTTAATAATTTTAGCTGAAAAATAACTCACTTTTCCAGGAAATATTGTTAAAGTACAGTAATTTCTCTATTCTCATCTGACTATGATACTTCAAAACAAAAAACCTTGGTATACTGGAAACCTAAATTAACTGAAGTGAGATCAATACATTGTTGAATATCTATTGTGCCTAAAACATGAGATGTTAAAACTAAACTTAAACTGGTAACACTCCGAGTTGCTAAATATGAACCATAAGTTCTACTGATCCACAAGTTCATAATGGCTAAATATTATATTCATAGGGTAAATCCCAGTTCCCTGCAAAACCATCTCTAGTGATGGTTGAAAATACTCAGGCCATTTTCAAATCTGTCTTATCAGTACTAGTAAATCAATACTGTTGTTTCATCAAAATATTAACTTTAAGGGAAATATGTGATTACAATAGGTTTTCTGAGTTCTTTGTTTTTAGGTCTTGCATTAAAAAAAATTTTCTTAGAGAAAATTTAGTTTTATTCTTTAGAATTCCTCTTAACAGACAAATTTTCAGTGAATGTATTTATATTGTATATTAATGAAAGAAACCCAAGAGTAATACTTTAAACATTACTGTATTCTAACGAATGAAACCCAATAAATATGGTATTTATGAAGATCTTCATTGAACATTCACTAAAGTTTCTGGACAAAAAACAAATACACTACTATCACTAATTCACCAAGCAAATAATTTG
Organism: Panulirus ornatus; assembly: GCF_036320965.1. Lineage (NCBI taxonomy): Eukaryota > Metazoa > Arthropoda > Malacostraca > Decapoda > Palinuridae > Panulirus > Panulirus ornatus. The sequence continues at coordinate 14,388,649 of NC_092282.1, forward strand.
GAAAAATTTGCTCAAGATAATCCTGTTATCTAACGAATGCCTTTTGACACTTCGTAATCACTCCTTTCTGTATATACTTCTAAGCTGGCGATGTTCTAAATTTTTTCAAGTCATATTCAGCCATACTAGTTACTGATGTTTGATTCCCATATTAAAGAAATATTCTTGCTGTATGCACAAAAACCTATTTTTCAAAATTTTAAATGACAATGTAAACCAAGGGTTCTTAACCTGTGGTCCATGGACCATTTCTCTGGTTCACAGGATAAAAATAATATATAAATTAATACATAAATTTCACCATCAGTACAAACTCTAGTAAGGGTTTAGCTAATATCATTTGCTCCTGACTGAGATTTCAAACCCATTACAAAATTGGATATATGCTGAAGGTTGTCCACAGACATAGCAGGTGTCTAAGTGGTCCGTATACACTACAAATATTAAGATCCCCTGATGTAAAGCATCGGTCAATATGCAACTACTTAATCATTTTCTTCCCCTATCAAAAGTTACCCCTTTCTAACATTACTAATAACATTCCAAACACTAGTCCCTTTACACTAAATCTACAATGTGATATTAATAAGTTAAAACTTTTAGGATCTATGTTTTCTGAAGATAAAGAGCCAAAGGACTTATTGGGATTCAGATGCAATGGATGCATTTTGTATTCAAAAGTGGTGTGAATGGAGATCTTGTCTCACTTGATGAAAATATTAAGCAGGCCAAGTGAAAATATAAGAAATATTTTTTCTTTTAGTAAGTCCATGTTTCACTTTTCTGCACTGGGCATACACTCCTGATCTACCCCATGGAATTGGGAATGGAAGTAATGATAAACAGGCAGATACATAATTTAGGTGGCACCTGCCTTTAATCACTATAAGGTGCAGAACACAGATCATAATTAATCAAACCTTTTCCTGAAGAGGACTGAAAACCAAGATTTCAAAATGAAATACTCTCTCTTCACAGATATAGAGTTAGTAGTCATCTTAAGTCATCTAACCACAATTATACTGCGCTAAACAGTATAAATTCAAAAAATTTAGTGAGCATGAACTGCAAACATTAACATACCATCCGTCACATCACATAACATCCACATGAATATGAGAGTTTACCAACTTTCTGAGTGTTCAACAAGTGTGTTTTTGAGCTTTAACTTTCCTTTCCTTCTGTAAATTTAAATACCACAACAACTCAAAGATACTAATTTTTAATGATGATATAATCAATATCAACTCTTTTCTTATTACTAAAGGTTTTTCCAGCTTTAGCAAGATAGCATCATGAACGAACAGTATATGGTTTCAGTGGCATACACCCAATCTCGAACTGTACCATCATGTACTGAAACCATAGGCTTTCCCTGGAAATTGGAGGGAGAGAATATTACCCAAATCTCTTCACTGTGTCATGGAAGGATACTAACTTGGCTAGTAGGTGAGACCAGCTAGACACCCTTCCCTCTTCTATCATCATTTTCTAAAACAACAGGACTGTTTTGTAATGACCAACATGGCACAGGCAAAATAGGTCCAGATGATAGCCCTCTTAGGTGAAAAGAATAAAGGGTAAGAAAAGAATGAAAAAATTTATAGCAGCTCCTTAGATGTTTGTGGATCTGATTATTAAAAGTAAACTGGTGATAGGAAAAGATAATGGAAGATTTTTGCTCTCTTAGAGAAGGCAATAGCATAACAGTCAATCCTTGAGTAGCCAGTCTCCACATAAAACCTAAGGGAAGCTGCATATGTTCTTAGATAATAATCAAGGCATTCTGCTAGGACTTCTTCTTGTCAAAAATATGAAAAGAAGAGAGTGTCTTGTGGTAAAATACAAGGCAGTCCAAAAGTCCATATCTATTTTGTTGTAAAACTAATGACAAAATTTCCTTTGCAGATCTTGAATGATGATGGATGTACAAAAACTTGCAATGGTAGTAATGCCTAGTAATCAGGGGGAAAAACAGAGAACAATTCAAAAGATTTCACAAACTGTCTTTACTTGCCCCCCTTGCATACACCATCCCATGCATTCCCCCATCCCTCCAGTGCTCTTCCACACGAACTCCCCATGCCACACCAACCCCTTTAATTGTACTATCTAGCACTCTCCTTGTAAACTCCCAGTCTTGCATTCTTTACACATATGCAAACCACCTCAACGTATTATGTTTCACCCACTGTACAATTCATTCCTATTGCATTCCCTGCCATACATATTCTCTCATCCATCCCTCAGTACTTTCTGCATTCCATCAAATCGTACAAGTTCCTCTCAAATAACTTGATTTACACAGCCTTGATTCTTGACCTCTGTGACTTCCCATGCCCATGTTTGACCTGCATAGGTCAGGGTTGGGAGGACTATGCTATCCACTAATTCTTTCTTCACTTCTACCTCCTCCAGTATTTCTCCACCTGTGTCTATAATAAAGTTTAATTCTTTTTCTTCTTTCACTCTACACGGCTTTGCAAAATCTATACTTTCACTGTTTCCTTTCAAACACCATTAGTTTACTTTTACTAGCATTTACCTTGAGTTGCCTATGCTCATGTACATCATAAAACACACTTACAGCCTTCTACAGCTCTTCACTCTCATCAAACGACACAATATCATCCATAAACAGGCAATGTCATTAGCAACCATACCTTACCATGACACTCCATCCCTACACACAATTTCCCATTTTGTTTTCATTTCTCTTATCACTCAATATATATATGTTAAAATGCCAAGGTAACACCACATAGCCTTGCCTTGCACCCATACATATATTATTTATCTATTTATTTATTTATCTATTTTGCTTTGTTGCTGTCTCCCGCGTTTGCGAGGTAGCGCAAGGAAACAGACGAAAGAAAGGCCCAACCCACCCACATACACATGTATATACATACACGTCCATACACACAAATATACATACCTATACATCTCAACGTATACATACATATATACACACACAGACATATACATATATACACATGTACATAATTCATACTGTCTGCCTTTATTCATTCTCATCGCCACCTCGCCACACATGAAATAACAACCCCCTCCCCCTCATGTGTGCGAGGTAGTGCTAAGAAAAGACAAAAAGGCCCCATTCGTTCACACTCAGTCTCTAGCTGTCATGTAATAATGCACCAAAACCACAGCTTCCTTTTCACATCCAGGCCCCAAAGACCTTTCCATGGTTTACCCCAGACGCTTCACATGCCCTGGTTCAATCCATTGACAGCACGTCGACCCCGGTATACCACATCGTTCCAATTCACTCTATTCCTTGCACGCCTTTCACCCTCTTGCATGTTCAGGCCCCAATCACTCAAAATCTTTTTCACTCCATCTTTCCACCTCCAATTTGGTCTCCCACTTCTCCTCGTTCCTTCCACCTCCGACACATATATCCTCTTGGTCAATCTTCCCTCACTCATTCTCTCCATGTGACCAAACCATTACAAAACACCCTCTTCTGCTCTCTCAACCACACTCTTTTTATTTCCACACATCTCTCTTACCCCTACATTACTTACTCGATGAAACCACCTCACACCACATATTGTCCTCAAACATCTCATTTCCAGCACATCCATCCTCCTGCGCACAACTCTATCCATAGCCCACGCCTCGCAACCATACAACATTGTTGGAACCACTATTCCTTCAAACATACCCATTTTTGCTTTCTGAGATAATGTTCTCGACTTCCACACATTCTTCAAGGCTCCCAGAATTTTCGCCCCCACCCCTATGATGCACTTCCACTTCCATGGTTCCATCCGCTGCCAAATCCACTCCCAGACATCTAAAACACTTCACTTCCTCCAGTTTTTCTCCATTCAAACTTACCTCCCAATTGACTTGACCCTCAACCCTACTGTACCTAATAACCTTGCTCTTACATTTACTTTCAACTTTCTTCTTTCACACACTTCACCAAGCTCGGTCACCAGCTTCTGCAGTTTCTCATATGAATCAGCCACTAGCGTTGTATCATCAGCAAACAACAACTGACTCACTTCCCAAGCTCTCTCATCCACAACAGACTGCATACTTGCCCCTCTTTCCAAAACTCTTGCATTCACCTCCCAAACAACCCCATCCATAAACAAATTAAACACCCATGGAGACATCACAAACCCCTGCCACAAACATACATTCACTGAGAACCAATCACTTTCCTCTCTTCCTACACGTACACATGCCTTAAATCCTCAATAAAAACTTTTCACTGCTTCTAACAACTTGCCTCCCACACCATATATTCTCGATACCTTCCACAGAGCATCTCTATCAACTCTATCATATGCCTTCTTCAGTTCCATAAATGCTACATACAAATCCATTTGCTTTTCTAGGTATTTCTCACATACATTCCTCTAAACAAACACCTGACCCACACATCCTCTACCACTTCTGAAACCACACAGCTCTTCCCCAATCTGATGCTCTGTACATGCCTTCACCCTCTCAATCAATACCCTACCATATAATTTACCAGGAATACTCAACAAACGTATACCTCTGTAATTTGAGCACTCACCTTTGTCCCCTTTGGCTTTGTACAATGGCACTATGCAAGCATTCCGCCAATCCTCAGGCACCTCACCATGAATCATACATACATTAAATAACCTTACCAACCAGTCAACAACACAGTCAACCCCTATTCTTTATAAATTCCACTGCAGTACCATCCAAACCCGCTGCCTTGCCGGCTTTCATCTTCCGCAAAGCTTTTACTACCTCTTCTCTGTTTACCAAATCATTTTCAGTAACCCTCTCACTTTCCAAACCACCTCGACCAAAACACCCTACATCTGCCACTCTATCATCAAACACATTCAACAAACCTTCAAAATACTCACTCCACCTCCTTCTCACATCACCACTACTTGTTATCACCCCCCATCAGCCCCCTTCACTGAAGTTCCCATTTGTTCCCTTGTCTTACGCACTTTATTTACCTCCTTCCAAAAAAAAAAAATATATATATATATATATATATATATATATATATATATATATATATATATATATATATATATATCTTTTTTTTTTGCTTTGTTGCTGTCTCCTGCATTTGCGAGGCAGTGCAAGGAAACAGATGAAGAAATGGCCCAACCCACCCCCATACACATGTATATACATACGTCCACACACACAAAATATACATACCTACACAGCTTTCCATGGTTTACCCCAGACGCTTCACATGCCCTGATTCAATCCACTGACAGCACGTCAACCCCGGTATACCACATCGATCCAATTCACTCTATTCCTTGCCCTCCTTTCACCCTCCTGCATGTTCAGGCCCCGATCACACAAAATCTTTTTCACTCCATCTTTCCACCTCCAATTTGGTCTCCCACTTCTCCTCGTTCCTTCCACCTCCGACACATATATCCTCTTGGTCAACCTTTCCTCACTCATTCTCTCCATGTGCCCAAACCATTTCAAAACACCCTCTTCTGCTCTCTCAACCACGCTCTTTTTATTTCCACACATCTCTCTTACCCTTACGTTACTTACTCGATCAAACCACCTCACACCACACATTGTCCTCAAACATCTCATTTCCAGCACATCCATCCTCCTGCGCACAACTCTATCCATAGCCCTCGCCTCGCAACCATACAACATTGTTGGAACCACTATTCCTTCAAACATACCCATTTGTGCTTTCCGAGATAATGTTCTCAACTTCCACACATTCTTCAAGGCTCCCAGAATTTTCGCCCCCTCACCCACCCTATGATCCACTTCCGCTTCCATGGTTCCATCCGCTGCCAGATCCACTCCCAGATATCTAAAACACTTTACTTCCTCCAGTTTTTCTCCATTCAAACTTACCTTCCAATTGACTTGACCCTCAACCCTACTGTACCTAATAACCTTGCTCTTATTCACATTTACTCTTAACTTTCTTCTTTCACACACTTTACCAAACTCAGTCACCAGCTTCTGCAGTTTCTCACATGAATCAGCCACCAGCGCTGTATCATCAGCGAACAACAACTGACTCATTTCCCAAGCTCTCTCATCCCCAACAGACTTCATACTTGCCCCTCTTTCCAAAACTCTTGCATTCACCTCCCTAACAACCCAATCCATAAACAAATTAAACAACCAGGGAGACATCACACACCCCTGCCGCAAACCTACATTCACTGAGAACCAATCACTTTCCTCTCTTCCTACACGTACACATGCCTTACATCCTTGATACAATCTTTTCACTGCTTCTAACAACTTGCCTCCCAAACCATATATTCTTAATACCTTCCACAGAGCATATATATAAATATATATATATATATATATATATATATATATATATATATATATATATATATATATATATTTTCTTTCTTTCAAACTATTCGCCATTTCCCGCATTAGCGAGGTAGCGTTAAGAACAGAGGACTGGGCCATTGAGGGAATACCCTCACCTGGCCCAATTTTCTGTTCCTTCTTTTGGAAAATTAAAAAAAAAAAAAAACGAGAGGGGAGGATTCCCAGCCCCCCGCTCCCAACTTATATATATATATATATATATATATATATATATATATATATATACATATGGAGCGGGTAGCTGGAAATCCTCCCCTCTTTTTTTTTTTTTTTCTAATTTTCCAAAAGAAGGAACAGAGAAGGGGGCCAGGTGAGGATACTCCCTCAAAGGCCCAGTCCTCTGTTCTTAACGCTACCTCGCTAACGCGGGAAATGGTGAATAGTTTGAAAGAAAGAAAAGATATATATATATATATATATATATATATATATTTATCTTATCTAATTTATTTTGCTTTGTCGCTGTCTCCCGCATATGCGAGGTAGCGCAAGGAAACAGATAAAAGAATGGCCAAACCCACCCCTATACACATGTATATACATACACATCCACACACGCAAATATACCTACCCATACATCTCAATGTACACATATATATACACACACAGACACATACATATATACACATGCACACAATTCACACTGCCTTTATTCATTCCCATCGCCACCTCGCCCCACATGGAATAACATCCCCCTCCCCCCTCATGTGTGCGAGGTAGCACTAGGAAAAGACAACAAAGGCCCCATTCGTTCACTCAGTCCATAGCTATCATGTAATAATGCACCGAAACCACAGCTCCCTTTCTACATCCAGGCCCCACAGAACTTTCCGTAGTTTACCCCAGACGCTTCACATGCCCTGGTTCAACCCAATGACAGCACGTTGACCCCTGTATAACACATCGTTCCAATTCACTTTATTCCTTGCACACCTTTCACCGTCCTGCATGTTCAGGCCCTGATCACTCAAAATCTTTTTCACTCCATCTTTCCACCTCCAATTTGGTCTCCCACTTCTCATTCCCTCCACTTCTGACACATATATCCTCTTGGTCAATTTTTTCTCATTCATTCTCTCCATGTGAACAAACCATTTCAAAACACCCTCTTCTGCTCTCTCAACCACACTCTTTTTATTACCGCACATCTCTCTTACTCTATTATTATTTACTCGATCAAACCACCTCACACCACATATTGTCCTTGAACAGCTCATTTCCAGCACATCCATCCTCCTGCGCACAACTCTATCCATAGCCCATGCCTCGCAGCCATACAACATTGTTGGAACCACTATTCCTTCAAACATACCCATTTTTGCTTTCCGAGATAATGTTCTTGACTTCCACACATTCTTCAAGGCTCCCAAAATTTTCGCCCCCTCCCCCACCCTATGATTCACTTCCGCTTCCATGGTTCCATCCGATGCCAGATCCACTCCCAGATATCTAACACTTCACTTCCTCCAGTTTTTCTCCATTCAAACTTACCTCCCAATTGACTTGACTCTCAACCCTACTGTACCTAATAACCTTGCTCTTATTCACATTTACTCTTGACTTTCTTCTTTCACACACTTTACCAAACTCAGTCACCAGCTTCTGCAGTTTCTCACATGAATCAGCCATCAGCACTGTATATCATCAGCGAACAACAACTGACTCACCTCCCAAGCTCTCTCATCCACAACAGACTGCATACTTGCCCCTCTTTCTAAAACTCTTGCATTCACCTCCCTAACAACCCCAATATATATATATATATATATATATATATCTTTCTTTTTTTTCTTTCATACTATTCGCCATTTCCCGCGTTAGCGAGGTAGCGTTAAGAACAGAGGACTGGACCTTTGAGGGAATATCCTCGCCTGGCCCCCTTCTCTCTTCCTTCTTTGGGAAAAAAAAAAAAGAGAAAAAAAAGAAGAAGAGAGGGATGAATTTCCAGCACCCCGCTCCCTTCCCTTTTAGTCGCCTTCTACAACACGTAAGGAATACGTGGGAAGTATTCTTTCTACCCTATCCCCAGGGATACCCTATCCCCTACATATATTTATTTATTCATTTATTTATTTTGCTTTCTCGCTGTCTCCTGCGTTAGCGAGGTAGCGCAAGGAAACGGACGAAAGAATGGCCCCACCCACCCACATACACATGTATATACATACACATCCCCAATCGCACATATACATACCCATACATCTCAATGTACACATATATATACACACACAGACATATACATATATACACATGTACATAATTCATACTTTCTGCCTTTATTTATTCCCATCGCCACCCCGCCACACATCGAATAACAACCCCCTCCCCCCTCATGTGTGCGAGGTAGCGCTAGGAAAAGACAACAAAGGCCCCTGTCGTTCACACTCAGTCTCTAGCTGTCATGCAATAATGCACTGAAACCACAGCTCCCTTTTCACATCCAGGCATCACACAACTTTCCATGGTTTACCCCAGACGCTTCACATGCCCTGGTTCAATCCATTGACGGCACGTCAACCCCGGTATACCACATCGTTCCAATTCACTCTATTCCTTGCACGCCTTTCACCCTCTTGCATGTTCAGGCCCCGATCACTCAGAATCTTTTTCACTCCATCTTTCCACCTCCAATTTGGTCTCCCACTCCTCCTCGTTCCATCCACCTCCGACACAGATATCCTCTTGGTCAGTCTTTCCTCACTCATTCTCTCCATGAGACCAAACCATTTCAAAACACCCTCTTCTGCTCTCTCAACCACACTCTTTTTATTTCCACACATCTCTCTTACCCTTACATTACTTACTCGATCAAACCACCTCACACCACATATTGTCCTCAAACATCTCATTTACAGCACATCCATCCTCCTGCGCACAACTCTATCCATAGCCCATGCCTCGCAGCCATACAACATTGTTGGAACCACTATTCCTTCAAACATACCCATTTTTGCTTTCGAAGATAATGTTCTCGACTTCCAAACATTCTTCAAGGCTCCCAGAATTTTCGCCCCCTCCCCCACTCTATGATTCACTTACGCTTCCATGGTTCCATCCGCTGCCAGATCCACTCCCAGATATCTAAAACACTTTACTTCCTCCAGTTTTTCTCCATTCAAACTTACCTCCCAATTGACTTGACCCTCAACCCTACTGTACCTAATAACCTTACTCTTATTCACATTTAATCTCAGCTTTCTTCTTTCACAAACTTTACCAAACTCAGTCACCAGCTTCTGCAGTTTCTCACATGAATCAGCCACCAGCGCTGTATCAACAGCGAACGACAACTGACTCACTTCCTAAGCTCTCTCATCCACAACAGACTCCATACTTGCCCCTCTTTCCAAAACTTGCATTCACCTCCCTAACAACCCCATCCATAAACAAATTAAACAACCATGGAGACATCACACACCCCTGCCGCAAACCTATATTTACTGAGAACCAATCACTTTCCTCTCTTCCTACACGTACACATGCCTTACATCCTCAATAAAAACTTTTCACTGCTTCTAACAACTTGCCTCCCACACCATATATTCTTAATACCTTCCACAGAGCATCTCTATCAACTCTATCATATGCCTTCTCCAGATCCATAAATGCTACATACAAATCCATTTGCTTTTCTAAGCATTTCTCACATACATTCTTCAAAGCAAACACCTGATCCACACATCCTCTACCACTTCTGAAACCACACGGCTCTTCCCCAATCTGATGCTCTCTACATGCCTTCACCCTCTCAATCAATACCCTACCATATAATTTACCAGGAATACTCAACAAACTTATACCCCAGTAATTTGAGCACTCACTCTTATCCCCTTTGCCTTTGTACAATGGCACTATGCAAACATTCCACCAATCCTCAGGCACCTCACCATGAGTCATACATACATTAAATAACCTTACCAACCAGTCAACAATAGTCACCCCTTTTTTAATAAATTCCACTGCAATACCATCCAAACCTGCTTCCTTGCCGGCTTTCATCTTCCGCAAAGCTTTTACTACCTCTTCTCTGTTTACCAAATCATTTTCCCTAACCCTCTCACTTTGCACACCACCTCGACCAAAACACCCTATATCTGCCACTCTATCATCAAACACATTCAACAAACCTTCAAAATACTCACTCCATCTTCTCACATCACCACTACTTGTTATCACCTCCCCATTAGCCCCCTTCACTGAAGTTCCCATTTGCTCCCTTGTCTTATGCACCTTATTTACCTCCTTCCAAAACATCTTCTTATTCTCCCTAAAATTTAATGATACTCTCTCACCCCAATTCTCATTTGCCCTCTTTTTCACCTCTTGCACCTTTTTTCTTGACCTCCTGCCTCTTTCTTTTATACATCTCCCACTCATTTGCATTTTTCCACTGCAAAAATCATCCAAATGGGTCTCTCTTCTTTTCCACTAATAATCTTACTACTTCATCCCACCACTCACTACCCTTTCTAATCAACCTACCTCCCACGCTTCTCATGCCACAACATCTTTCCTAAATACCTCCCATTCCTCCCCTACTCCCCTTACCTCCTTTGTTCTCACCTTTTTCCATTCTGTACTTCTTTTCTGAAAACCCCTACAAATCTTCACCTTCCCCTCAACAAGATAATGATCAGACGGGGACGGGGGCAGGGGGCCAGATACCCTCCCCTCCTTGTATTTCAACTTTCTAAAAGGGGAAACAGAAGAAGGAGTCACGCGAGGAGTGCTCATCCTCCTCGAAGGCTCAGATTGGGGTGTCTAAATGTGTGTGGATGTAACCAAGATGAGAAAAAAGGAGAGATAGGTAGTATGTTTGAGGAAAGGAACCTGGATGTTTTGGCTCTGAGTGAAACGAAGCTAAAGGGTAAAGGGGAAGAGTGGTTTGGGAATGTCTTGGGAGTAAAGTCAGGGGTTAGTGAGAGGACAAGAGCAAGGGAAGGAGTAGCACTACTCCTGAATCAGGAGTTGTGGGAGTATGTGATAGAGTGTAAGAAAGTAAATTCTAGATTGATATGGGTAAAACTGAATGTGGATGGAGAGAGATGGGTGATTATTGGTGCATATGCACCTGGGCATGAGAAGAAAGATCATGAGAGGCAAGTGTTTTGGGAGCAGCTGAATGAGTGTGTTAGTGGTTTTGATGCACAAGACCGGGTTATAGTGATGGGTGATTTGAATGCAAAGGTGAGTAATGTGGCAGTTGAGGGAATAATTGGTATACATGGAGTGTTCAGTGTTGTAAATGGAAATGGTGAAGAGCTTGTAGATTTATGTGATGAAAAAGGACTGGTGATTGGGAATACCTGGTTTAAAAAGCGAGATATACATAAGTATACGTATGTAAGTAGGAGAGATGGCCAGAGAGCGTTACTGGATTATGTGTTAATTGATAGACGCACGAAAGAGAGACTTTTGGATATTAATGTGCCGAGAGGTGCAACTGGAGGGATGTCTGATCATTATCTTGTGGAGGCGAAGGTGAAGATTTGTGGGGGTTTTCAGAAAAGAAGAGAGAATGTTGGGGTGAAGAGAGTGGTGAGAGTAAGTGAGCTTGGGAAGGAGACTTGTGTGAGGAAGTACCAGGAGAGACTGAGTACAAAATGTAAAAAGGTAAGAACAAAGGAGGTAAGGGGAGTGGGGGAGGAATGGGATGTATTTTGGGAAGCAGTGATGGCTTGCGCAAAAGATGCTTGTGGTATGAGAAGCGTGGGAGGTGGGTTGATTAGAAAAGGTAGTGAGTGGTGGGATGAAGAAGTAAGATTATTAGTGAAAGAGAAGAGAGAGGCATTTGAACGATTTTTGCAGGGAAAGGGTGCAAATGAGTGGGAGAGGTATAAAAGAAAGAGGCAGGAGGTCAAGAGAAAGGTGCAAGAGGTGAAAAAGAGGGCAAATGAGAGTTGGATTGAAAGAGTATCATTAAATTTCAGGGAGAATAAAAAGATGTTTTGGAAGGAGGTAAATAAAATGCGTAAGACAAGGGAGCAAATGGGAACTTCAGTGAAGGGGGCTAATGGGGAGGTGATAACAAGTAGTGGTGATGTGAGAAGGAGATGAAGTGAGTATTTTGAAGGTTTGATAAATGTGTTTGATGATAAGAGTGGCAGATATAGGGTGGTTTGGTCGAGGTGGTGTGCAAAGTGAGAGGGTTAGGGAAAATGATTTGGTAAATAGAGAAGAGGTAGTAAAAGCTTTACGGAAGATGAAAGCCGGCAAAGCAGCAGGTTTGGAAGGTATTGCAGTGGAATTTATTAAAAAAGGGGATGACTGTATTGTTAACTGGTTGGTAAGGTTATTTAATGTATGTATGATTCATGGTGAGGTGCCTGAGGATTGGCGGAATGCTTGCACAGTGCCATTGTACAAAGGCAAAGGGGATAAGAGTGAGTGCTCAAATTACAGAGGTATAAGTTTGTTGAGTATTCCTGGTAAATTATATGGGAGGGTATTGATTGAGAGGGTGAAGGCGTGTACAGAGCATCAGATTGGGGAAGAGCAGAGTGGTTTCAGAAGTGGTAGAGGATATTTGGATCAGGTGTTTCCTTTGAAGAATGTATGTGAGAAATACTTAGAAAAACAAATGGATTTGTATGTAGCATTTATGGATCTGGAGAAGGCATATGATAGAGTTGATAGAGATGCTCTGTGGAAGGTTTTAAGAATATATGGTGTGGGAGGCAAGTTGTTAGAAGCAGTGAAAAGATTGTATCGAGGATGTAAGGCATGTGTACATGTAGGAAGAGGAAAGTGATTGGTTCTCAGTAAATGAAGGTTTGCGGCAGGGGTGTGTGATGTCTCCATGGTTGTTTAATTTGTTTATGAATGGGGTTGTTAGGGAGGTGAATGCAAGAGTTTTGGAAAGAGGGGCAAGTATGCAGTCTGTTGGGGATGAGAGAGCTTGGGAAGTGAGTCAGTTGTTGTTTGCTGATGATACAGCGCTGGTGGCTGATTCATGTAAGAAACTGCAGAAGCTGGTGACTGAGTTTGGTAAAGTGTGTGAAAGAAGAAAGTTAAGAGTAAATGTGAATAAGAGCAAGGTTATTAGGTACAGTAGGGTTGAGGGTCAAGTCAATTGGGAGGTAAGTTTGAATGGAGAAAAACTGGAGGAAGTAAAGTGTTTTAGATATCTGGGAGTGGATCTGGTAGCGGATGGAACCATGGAAGCAGAAGTGAATCATAGGGTGGGGGAGGGGTCGAAAATTCTGGGGGCCTTGAAGAATGTTTGGAAGTCGAGAACATTATCTCGGAAAGCAAAAATGGGTATGTTTGAAGGAATAGTGGGTCCAACAATGTTGTATGGTTGTGAGGCGTGGGCTATGGATAGAGTTGTGCGCAGGAGGGTGCATGTGCTGGAAATGAGATGTTTGAGGACAATATGTGGTGTGAGGTGGTTTGATCGAGTAAGTAATGTAAGGGTGAGAGAGATGTGTGGAAATAAAAAGAGTGTGGTTGAGAGAGCAGAAGAGGGTGTTTTGAAATGGTTTGGTCACATGGAGAGAATGAGTGGGGAAAGATTGACCAAGAGGATATATGTGTCAGAGGTGGAGGGAACGAGAAGTGGGAGACCAAATTGGAGGTGGAAAGATGGAGTGAAAAAGATTTTGGGTGATAGGTGCCTGAACATGCAGGAGGGTGAAAGGAGTGCAAGGAATAGAGTGAATTGGAACGATGTGGTATACCAGGGTCGACGTGCTGTCAATGGATTGAACCAGGGCATGTGAAGCGTCTGGGGTAAACCATGGAAAGTGTGTGGGGCCTGGATGTGGAAAGGGAGCTGTGGTTTTGGTGTCTTTCCTAGCGCTACCTCGCACACATGAGGGGGGAGGGGGTTGTTATTCCATGTGTGGCGGGGTGGCGATGGGAACAAATAAAGGCAGACAGTATGAATTATGTACATGTGTATATATGTATATGTCCGTGTGTGTATATGTATGTGTACATTGAGATGTATAGGTATGTATATTTGCATGTGTGGACGTGTATGTATATACATGTGTATGTGGGCGGGTTGGGCCATTCTTTCGTCTGTTTCCTTGCGCTACCTTGCTAACGCGGGAGACAGCGACAAAGCAAAATAAAAAATAAAAATATATATATATATTATATATATTTTTATTTATTTTGCTTTGTCGCTGTCTCTCACGTTTGCGAGGTAGCGCAAGGAAACAGACGAAAGAAATGGCCCAACCCACCCCCAAACACAATGTACACACACACATGCCCACACACGCAAATATACATACCTATACATCTTAATGTACACATATATATGCACACACAGACACATACATATATACCCATGCACACAATTCACACTGTCTGCCCCTATTCATTCCCATCGCCACCTCACCACACATGGAATACCATCCCCCTCCCCCCTCATGTGTGCGAGGTAGCACTAGGAAAAGACAACAGAGGCCCCATTCGTTCATACTCAGTCTCCAGCTGTCACGCAATAATGCCCGAAACCACAGCTCTCTTTCCACATCCAGGCCCCACACAACTTTCCATGGTTTAACCCACACGCTTCACATGCCCTGATTCAATCCACTGACAGCACATCAACCCCGGTATACCACATCGATCCAATTCACTCTATTCCTTGCACGCCTTTCACCCTCCTGCATGTTCAGGCCCCGATCACTCAAAATCTTTTTCACTCCATCTTTCCACCTCCAATTTGGTCTCCCACTTTTCCTCGTTCCCTCCACCTCCAACACATATATCCTCTTGGTCAATCTTTCCTCACTCATTCTCTCCATGTGCCCAAACCATTTCAAAACACCCTCTTCTGCTCTCTCAACCACGCTCTTTTTATTTCCACACATCTCTCTTACCCTTACATTACTTTCTCGATCAAACCACCTCACACCACATATTGTCCTCAAACATCTCATTTACAGCACATCCACCCTCCTGCACACATTTCTATCCATAGCCCACGCCTCGCAACCATACAACATTGTTGGAACCACTATTCCTTCAAACATACCCATTTTTGCTTTCCGAGATAATGTTCTCGACTTCCAAACATTCTTCAAGGCTCCCAGGATTTTCGCCCACTCCTCCACCCTATGATTCACTTCCGCTTCCATGGTTCCATCCGCTGCCAGATCCACTCCCAGATATCTAAACACTTTACTTCCTCCAGTTTTTCTCCATTCAAACTTACCTCCCAATTGACTTGACCCTCAACCCTACTGTACCTAATAACCTTGCTCTTATTCCCATTTGCTCTTAACTTTCTTCTTTCACACACTTTACCAAACTCAGTCACCAGCTTCTGCAGTTTCTCACATGAATCAGCCACCAGCGCTGTATCATCAGCGAACAACAACTGACTCACTTCCCAAGCTCTCTCATCCACAACAGACTTCATACTTGCCCCTTTCCAAAACTCTTGCATTCACCTCCCTAACAACCCCATCCATAAACAAATTAAACAACCATGGAGACATCACACACCCCTGCCGCAAACCTACATTCACTGAGAACCAATCACTTTCCTCTCTTCCAACACGTACACATGTCTTACATCCTCGATAAAAACTCTTCACTGCTTCTAACAACTTGCCTCCCACACCATATATTCTTAATACCTTCCACAGAGCATCTCTATCAACTCTATCATATGCCTTCTCCAGATCCATAAATGCTACATACAAATCCATTTGCTTTTCTAAGTATTTCTCACATACATTCTTCAAAGCAAACACCTGATCCACACATCCTCTATCACTTCTGAAACCACACTGCTCTTCCCCAATCTGATGCTCTGTACATGCCTTCACCCTCTCATTCAATACCCTCCCATATAATTTAACAGTAATACTCAACAAACTTATACCTCTGTAATTTGAGCACTCACTCTTATCCCCTTTGCCTTTGTACAATGGCACTATGCACGCATTCCGCCAATCCTCAGGCACCTCACCATGAGTCAAACATACATTAAATAACCTTACCTACCAGTCAACAATACAGTCACCCCCTTTTTTAATAAATTCCACTGCAATACCATCCAAACCTGCTGCCTTGCTGGCTTTCATCTTCCGCAAAGCTTTTACTACCTCTTCTCTGTTTACCAAATCATTTTCCCAAACCCTCTCACTTTGCACACCACCGCGACCAAAACACCCTATATCTGCCACTCTATATATATATATATATATATATATATATATATATATATATATATATATATATATATATAAATATATATATATATATATATATATATATATATATATATATATATATATATATATATATATATATATAAAGCTTTGGTATATATATATATATATATATAAATAAATATATATATATATATATATATATATATATATATATATATATATATATATATATATATATATATATATATATATATATATACCAAAGCTTTCACTCAACTCTACATCCAATCCTACAATTGCTCCATTATAGAAGGCTTTCAAACTATCTGAATGTTGTTCCCCTACCCCCATATACCCTTAACATGTCCCATAATGCATTCTAATTGCTTTGTCATACACTTTCTCTAGATCTATAAAAGCTGCATTCAACTTCATACCTTTTCCTTTGAATAAATGAACAATTATAGCTTTCACACAATCCTCATACATGACCTTAAACTTCCATGCTAAAATACAAATTACATGCAACCACTCTATCTTATTTTCTTCTCTACACTTCTACATTCAACATCCACTCAAGGTGCATTTTTGACCTTCAGCCTCTTATTGCTCTTTTTACCTCCCTTCTTGCTTTGTCTCTTACACATGTATATACTACATATCTCTACTCCTATGTATGTAAGCACACACACACACACTCTAACCTACCTATGCCAGGTACTCATGGATCATGGTGAGGTGCCTAAGAACTGGCAGAATACCTGTATAGTGCCACAGCACAAAGGAAAGAAGGATAAAGGTGAATGCTAATATTACAAAAGTTGGAACATAAAAGTGAATGTTCATATCACAAAAGTACAAGCTTACTGAGTTAACTATACCTGGTAAGTTGTACAGGAGAAAGGTGATTAAGAGGGTGATGGCTTGCAGAAAGCATCATTCTGTGGAGGAACAATGTAGCTTTAGGAGCGGTAAAGGTTGTGTGGATCAAGTGTTTGCTTTGAAAAAATTTGTGAGAAAAACTCAAAGAAACAGAGAGATTAGTATGTCAATTAAGGATCTGGAGAAAGCACATGATAGAGTTGTTAGGTGCTTTGTGGAAGATGTTATAAATATATGGCATGGGAGGAAAGGTAATAGAACTGGTGAGGGTTTTTTATCAAGAGTGTAAGGCATGCTTGCAAGAAGTTGGAGAGGACAGTGAATGGTTACAAAAAAAGGTGGTTCTGTGGCAGAGGCGTGTGATACCACCATGGTCATTTAACCTGTTTATGGTTCCAGTGGTGAGAGAGATGAGTCAGTTACTGCTTTGTCATAACTTGGCACTGATGGCATATGTACATGAGAAATTGCAGAAGCTGGTTTCTGAGTTCATGAGAGTATTAATGAAATGAGATAGTTGAGAGTGAAGGTGAATAAAAGTAAGGCTACAATGTTTAACACTGCAGAGACTAGTTAGTTGGGGTGTGAGTTTGAATGGAAAAACATGAAGGAAGTGAAATGTTTTAGTTACCTAGGAGTGGATATAGCAGCAAATGGAACCATGACAAATGCAGTAAGCCATAGAGGGGGTTAGGGGGGAAAAAGACCCTGGGTGTATTGAGGAATGTGTGGAAAGAAAGGTTACCATCTGGGAAGACAACACTTGGCAAGTTTGAAGATACAGTAGTCCTAACAGTGTTGTATGGATCCAAAACATAGGCTCTGGATGAGAATATATGAGAGTGAATAAGTTGGAAATCAAATTTCTGAGGACAATATGTGGCATGAGGAGGACTGATTAAGTATGAAATCACAGAGCAAGACAGAGGTGATAAAAGTAAATATGGTTGAGAAAGCTAAAGAATATGCTGATATGGTATGGACATATGGAGAGAAAGAGTGAGAACTGGTTGACAAAGACAGAAATACATGTCAGAAGTGGAGGGAAAGAGAGAAGGGTAGACTGAACTAGAGAGGGAAGGACAGGGTGGAAAAAGTTTTGAGTGCTTGTGGATTGAGCATGCAGGAAAGTGTAAGTGTGCATGGGATAGAGTGAACTGGAGTGACATAGCATGAGGGGGCAATGTACTGAACAAAGTCATATTAAGCATTCAGGGGAAACCATGGAAAGTTTTGTGGGGCTTGGCTGTGGATTGCGGGCTGTGGTTTCATTGCAACACATATGACAGTTAGAGACTGGTGTGAGCAAATGAAGCCATTTCTCATCTGCTTTAGATGCTAACTCGCTAAAGTAGAAAGTAGTGAACATATACGGGAAGATCAACAAAATATATGCTAAGCTTTGGATCATTCCGTATTTTCATGTATGGTATAAATTAATACTTTTGCTTATGACAATCTAAAAACTTTAAAAGTGTACAACCCAAAAGTTATTTTCTAAAATTCTTGGAATACTCATTCATTAAATCAGACACAATTTTCAATAAATGAAATCAGATCAACAAAGCTTACTGAAAGGTGATGACATCAAAAATGATTGCTTCATGTAAATTTATAAAAACTATAATTTTATCACTTTTGATAATCACACATGAAAAACCATATGAAGTAAACTTAAAAGTACATACATCATAAGCTGTCAAGTATTTATTAATAATCCATCTGAGATTACATACTAATATAGTCTTCAGAATGCTGCAGCTATCTCTTGTTGCATATGGTTGTCAACAGTTTGAGAAAAGAATTCAAGTTTTAAAGTGGTTAACTGCAATGATTCCTGCAACAAATTGCAAGTGGTAGAAACAATAAGTTGGTTCTAATTTACCTAAATGTGGCAATAACAATATTATAACATAAATACCATCAGCAGCCTTCATGATTCAATGGTGAGAAACACTGATGCTTATAAGAGAAAAATGGGCAACATATTGCATGTCTAAAAATATTTTCTTCTGCTTGTTGGGTGAAAAAAAATACATTAAGCAAATGATAATGAAAAGCAGTCACTCTTGTCTTTTAAATAAAACCATAAAAAACTAGGTAATAAAGAATGAATGCAATAAACCACTCAAAATTATTGCAATGCTTTCAAATGACATTTAATTCAAAAATGGAAAAAAAATCTCACCAAATTCTACATAGTTTTAGTTTCTCTACAAAAACCTGCACCAGTTTGGGGGACTATAAAACAATTTTTGTTTCATTAAACAGGATGTTATAGTCAAGATATTGTACAATTAAGTCACATCAATGCAAGGCAGTGAAAGTTCAAATCCATAAAAACATGATGCATATTCATGAAAATTTTAAAATGGTCTCCTTTACAAATTCAAAGAACTACTCCGTTATCCTTCAGATACTAAAAGCCAATCAGAGAGAAAAATAAGGACCACAGTAGATACATGTACATCATGTAAAGTCACAGGAACCTGCAAACATTATCTTTAAAGTCACAGTCATAAAAGCATCCATGAGAAATATCTCCGTCTTACATTTTACAGTTCACTTACAACAGAATCTTTTCGCTTCACTTTTAACAAAGCTCTTTATTACTGCCTTACATCATCAACAATCCTGAGAATTGAATTCTTATATTCATGTAGTTGCTTCAGTTGATGTAAATGCCAGTGGAGGTCTCCTGGCTCATTTATGAATAAGAAATTCAAGGTGAGCTAAAACTCTAAACATCTCTTGAGCACCTTCTTGGTACTGAATATGTTGCCTTAAGGTACCAAGACTAGCATCTACCTCAGCCATAGGTGGGCCTTCTTCAACCTCTTCACCACCTTCAGTATCACCACTCTCTGTTGGTTCCCCTTTTACAGCACCTCCAGTTTTCTCCTTTTCCACCTCAATTACCTCATCCTCACTGTCTGATGATTCAATATCAGCACCAGTAACAGCAGCTATAATATCATCGTCATCCATCAAATGGCAAACTTGTACATCATCATCAAACATAACATATTCATCAAATGTAATGCCATCAGGAATTTTGAAGCCTTTCGATTTCAATTTATGAATAAGTTCTAAATTCTCAGTTCCTAAATTGGTTTCTGGCATGAGATTCATTCCCCACAGAGCATATTTTCCAATTCCAGATCGTTGGAAACTATTGTTTATTGTTATGTCTGTCACAGCATGCCATGCTGCAGCAAGCAAGTGAAGACATGCTAGTAAGTTCAGTTGCATTTGTGACTGCTTGGATTTTTTCTTTTTTTTTGCTCCTTCCCCCTCCATAAAATTAAGCAATGTTTCTAACACTGCTCTTCTATAGTTTCTCTTCAAAGAATGAGAAATGCCAAGTCTACACGGACCAATAAAAGCTGGTGGACTGGTAAGTACTCGAACAGCATTTAGCTTGGGTGCTTTGGGATGAATTGGACGACTTGGTAAAATCAACAAAACTTTTCTGTTTTGCTGTACAAACCATGAATCTAGGTCATGTAGCCATGCAGTAAAACTCTCAGTAGTCATCCATGATTTGGAATTCGCTAAATATTGTACTGGGAGACTTTTTACATTTTTAAAACACTTAGGTTTAGGATGTTTCCCAATTACTAGTAATGGAAACTTCTCTGTTCCAGTCATATTTGTACACATAAGAACAGTTACTCGGTGCTTACTTTTACTTCCACCAGCACATCTGTCACCTTTATATAAGTTAGTTTTATTAGGCAAGATACGATATAGGAGTCCTATCTCATCGGCATGAAAAACATCATTAGCCTCAAATTCCATCAAAGCACTTGGTATAACTTGGCCCGTAAAATCCCCTTTCAGATCTTCTGAATCTTCTTGACTATCCTTATCTTTGTTTGGTTTTCCTCGACCAAGAACTATATTCTTTCTGTGCTTAAATCTATCAAGCCATCCATGTGTAGCTTTAAATTCTTTATAACCTAACTTTACAGCAAAATCCTTGGCCTTTTGACATAATATAGGACCAGTAATTGTGATGTGCATTTGTAATGCTTGTTTGTACCACTCATACAGAGCCTCCTCTACATCTTCCCTTTGTGCTCCTCGCAATCGCTTGCTGTCTGGATGAAATTTTCCATTTTTCCATACTCCAAGAAATTTTTCTGCATGCTTCATTATAAAACTAAGAGTAGATCTTCCAACATTATATTCCATTGCCAAATCAACCTGCTTTTCCCCTGACTGTATCCGACGTATAATTTCCACTTTAGTTCCTAAAGACAGTGCACCACGTTTCTCACCTGTATGTGCTATAAGATGTCTTCTAAACTGATATTTCCGAAGAAATCGTACATCACATACACTACATATATAATACTTTCTCCCATCAATCAGGACTGGCTCTGGAACTTCAGTGAGATTTATCTTGGCATCACTTTCTGCACTTGTACCCTCACCTGAAGGTTCTCCATCTGAGGAGGGTTTTTCTTTTTTCTCTCTAGATTCTCCATCAGGTTTCTTTTCTTTCTTTTTCTTTTTTTCTTGAGGTGGAGTGGGTATATATCCTGAAGAATCTAAAACCAGACCATCCTGAACAAAATGCATTACAGCCTGAGTAACTAAGCTAGTGGATGTTGATGACAGCAAAGATGGCTGTGTGACAGCAACCCCACTACCATTAGCACTGACAGACTTAGTATCAGTATACTGAATTCCTCCTGGTACTCCAGAACTGCTACTTGATGCTGTTACAGTCACATACTGCTGTGATCTATTGCCTACATGATTAAAATTAGATCGGTCCACTGCACACTGTGAGTTCCTAGACAACGTATGAGCATGAGCAGGTGTTACAATATTCTGATGTTGTGTTGTTGCAGGGTGAGGAGTTCGAGATTGGTCATAAACATTTCGAGGCTGATATTCACTAAGCCTTGCTACCGCATACTGCTGTACTCGGGAAAGGTCATAAGGATCTGGATACTGTGGCACAATTGTAGGGGCCAAAGTACTTGGAGGAACAGCACTTGATAAGTGATGGGCAGCCACAGGAATAGAGTCTGAAGAGTAAACCATTGTGGCAGCAGCTGCTGCTAACCTCTCCAGATCAGCACAAGTTACTGTTGTCAAACGCTGCATGTCATCCATGATGAAGCACCTGCAATGAAATAAGAGCTCTGAGGCAAAGGTAATATCCATGCATGCCAGATTTACCTCCTATTTCAATTAACAAAGACAGAAAAATGATCAGGATGCTTTCACTAAATCGCAAACTTCAGTAACAGAAAAATATCTAACCACTGATAAATTATTAAAAATCAGTACCATTAATCACAAGAGCACTTCCTACTTAAAACTATGTATAAGCCTCTTTCTCAACTATTTCATTGTGATTCCAAGAATCATGTGGTTGGAAACTGTCAGCAGGGAACAAAGTCAGAAGAGTTAAATAAAAAATACTTTAGTTGAAAGTTTCTTTATTAGCTTCATTACAATGGTAGGATACAGCAGCAGCGCTGTTGATTGAAGATTAAGTATTCATCATCAGTAGCGCGAATGTCCGCTTCATACTGGAAAGAGAAAGATGATATGAGAAGAAATATGGAAAGACAGCAGTATTACCATTGGCACCAAAGCAGTTTTAACTCAAACAGGATTTCATATGCATCTTAAATCTTGTTAAAAGTACATGTACAATTAGTAGTCTTATTTTCTGAAGAGGATGCGGATGGTAATTAAAAGGCTACATAATTGTACCAGTGCTGTTTATCAAATAACCAAGATGCATATGTAAATGATCTGAGTCAAAAAATGTAAGTAACTTCTGGAATACTGCCTTAAGTCTTTTGATCATCCATTACAAACCCAACTGACTTTGTTCCGAGTGATACTATAGCATTCTTTTTACTAACCTGATTTCCAAAACTGGTACCTGCTTGTTGTCATCCACCTAAAATAAAACAACAGTTAAATATTTAGTCAAATGTCACAACAAACCTTCCATATTATGTAAGAAATATTACGTCAAAATCAAATGAGCTTTATTTCATATACCTATCCATTCTTTGCAGCAAACTATGTTTGAATTAATGAATTGCATTCCATGTATGATTTCAGGAAATTCATACAAAAGCTTGCTGAAGAGTAATAGTTACACTAAAACTAAACTTATCATTATTTTCAGTTTTAAGCTTGATTTCTTTTAATCATGTCTAAGACTCAAGAATTTTATCTCAATTCCTATGGACATTAAGAACAAAACTTACAATTTCAACTTCAATTAATGAATTCCCATCATATGTCAAACATAGTTACTTCTACCAGTAAAAGCCTTTGCTGTCTGTGAAATATGACTTCTGACAACATTCAAACTTAATTGTCACTTACCGATTCTTATTATCTGAGCAGGATACCAACGAACCCCAGTCCAATACAGTTTCCCAACTTCATGTCTTCTTAATGTGACTAAATTCTTCAACAAAATAATTACTTGGCTGTTAAGGAACATCTTTACATGAAAAAATAAGGACATTTTTTTATCAAACAACATGTTCTGGTGCATTTCCTGAAGAAATTGCACAGTAAACTGCATGCTGCAGGTCAATTACTATGAGATACAAAATCTGGTGATTATCAGGCATTTATCAAAAAATAAAAAATTACTTGACTGCCACATTCAATCAATACTGGGGATTTATGATATGGCACATCCTTATTTCAAAGAAAATAACTTGATTGCCACATTCTGTCAATACTGAGAATTTCTGATACAACACATCTTTTTGTTTTTCAATTATACATATGCACTTAAAAACTATATGGTACTGGACCACAAAGCTTCTTATGATGAATGCACACTAGCAAAGAATTTTTGAATTATGGGCAATAATCAAAACCATACAAGAAAACACTAGACCGATCTCCAAAGTATAAAAAGTATAATAGTGCACATTTATGCAATGATAGTAATGTTGGTTTGCAGCAGGGGTGTTTGATGTCTCCATGGCTGTTTAATTTGTTTATGGATGGGGTTTTTAGGGAGGTGAATGCATGAGTTTTGGAAAGAGGGGCAAGTATGAAGTCTGTTGGGGATGAGAGAGCTTGGGAAGTGAGTCAGTTGTTGTTCGCTGATGATACAGCGCTGGTGGCTGATTCATGTGAGAAACTGCAGAAGCTGGTGACTGAGTTTGGTAAAGTGTGTGAAAGAAGAAAGTTAAGAGTAAATGTGAATAAGAGCAAGGTAATTAGGTACAGTAGGGTTGAGGGTCAAGTCAATTGGGAGGTAAGTTTGAATGGAGAAAAACTGGAGGAAGTAAAGTGTTTTAGATATCTTGGAGTGGATCTGGCAACGGATGGAACCATGGAAGTGGAAGTGGATCATAGGGTGGGGGAGGGGGTGAAAATCCTGGGAGCCTTGAAGAATGTGTGGAAGTCGAGAACATTATCTCAGAAAGCAAAAATGGGTATGTTTGAAGGAATAGTGGTTCCAACAATGTTGTATGGTTGCGAGGCGTGGGCTATGGATAGAGTTGTGCGCAGGAGGATGGATGTGCTGGAAATGAGATGTTTGAGGACAATGTGTGGTGTGAGGCGGTTTGATCGAGTAAGTAACGTAAGGGTAAGAGAGATGTGTGGAAATAAAAAGAGCGTGGTTGAGAGAGCAGAAGAGGGTGTTTTGATTTGGTTTGGGCACATGGAGAGAATGAGTGAGGAAAGACTGACCAAGAGGATATATGTGTCGTAGGTGGAGGGAACGAGGAGAAGTGGGAGACCAAATTGGAGGTGGAAAGATGGAGCGAAAAAGATTTTGCGTGATCGAGGCCTGAACATGCAGGAGGGTGAAAGGAGGGCAAGGAATAGAGTGAATTGGATCGATGTGGTATACCGGGGTTGACGTGCTGTCAGTGGATTGAATCAGGGCATGTGAAGCGTCTGGGGTAAACCATGGAAAGCTGTGTAGGTATGTATATTTGCGTGTGTGGACGTATGTATATACATGTGTATGGGAGTGGGCTGGGCCATTTCTTTAGTCTGTTTCCTTGCGCTACCTCGCAAACGCGGGAGACAGCAAAATATATATATATATATATATATATATATATATATATATATATATATATATATCCCTGGGGATAGGGGAGAAAGAATACTTCCCACGTATTCCCTGCGTGTCGTAGAAGGCGACTAAAAGGGGAGGGAGCGGGGGGGCGGGAAATCCTCCCCTCTCAATTTTTTTTAATTTTCCAAAAGAAGGAACAGAGAAGGGGGCCAGGTGAGGATATTCCCTCAGTGGCCCAGTTCTCTGTTCTTAACGCTACCTCGCTAACGCGGGAAATGGCGAATAGTTTGAAATATATATATATATATATATATATATATATATATATATATATATATATATATATATATATATATATTCTTTTTCTTTTAAACTATTTGCCATTTCCCGCGTTAGCGAGGTAGCGTTAAGAACAGAGGACTGGGCCTTTTTTGGAATATCCTCACCTGGCCCCCTCTGTTCCTTCTTTTGGAAAAAAAAAAAAAAAAAACGAGAGGGGAGGATTTCCAGCCCCCCGCTCCCTCCCCTTTTAGTCACCTTCTACGACACGCAGGGAATACGTGGGAAGCATTCTTAATCCCCTATATATATTGAAATATATAGGTATGTATATGTGTGTGTGTGTGGACGTGTATGTATATACTTGAGTATGTGGGTGAGTTGGGCCACTCTTTCATCTGTTTCCTTGTGCTACCTCGCTAACATGAGAGACAGCGACAAAGTATAATAAATAAATAGTGATAAAAAGTAAATGAAAATATTACACAACACTATACAAAAACATGTTTTCAGTACTATTCAAACAATCAAAGCTGAACTCTGGGCCTTCACTCAGAAATGCAGTAGAAGGCTTATTTCCTTTGTTGGAAGTTTAGAGTTTCAGCAAGTGTCTAGAGTAATGACTACAGCCATAGTTCTAATAACTATATACCAAACAATTACACATAAAAAAGCATAATGCATAGACCAGAGAAACATATTGTGAACACAATGGGAAAGTACATAGTGCTCACTGCATATCCTGCTTGTTTCATAATGCTGCTGTTTTCTACCACCACATACTTTGCATATTATCTACCTTGGGTTCACTTTGAAGATTTTCTTTCTTTCATACTATTCGCCATTTCCCGCGTTAGCGAGGTAGCATTAAGAACAGAGGACAGGCCATTTGAGGGAATATCCTCATCTGGCCCCCTTCTCTGTTCCTTCTTTGGGAAAAAAAAGAAAAAGAAGAGGGGAGGATTTCCAGCCCCCTGCTCCCTTCCCTTTTAGTCGCCTTCTACGACACGCAGGGAATACGTGAGAAGAATTCTTTCTCCCCTATCCCAAGGGATAAAGATAGGATGAAGATGTTTAACCATTTTTCCAGCCTTCCTTTAATTTAAAGGTTTCAGTACTCCTTGTATGCAATTAATTTTGTGGAGCAAAATACTGAAGTGTCTTCATATTTCATGACAGACTCTTGCATGTGTCTGCTTGGTGCCTTTTTATATCTTGCCCCATGAAATTCTTGTTAATCAATTACTCAGTTTTTTCCAGAGTGTGAAGTCTTTAATCCAAAAATATTACTCAATTCCTTCTGTCTGTTGCTACGCACTGCATAAGACAGCTTGAAAATGAACATTAGTGAATGTGGCCTTTCTTTGTCTGTTCCTGGCATTACCTGACTAATGTGTGAAACAGCGATCAAATATGAAAGATAAAAAAAAAAAAAAAAAAAATATCTTCCTTATAGCCTGTATAACTCAGTTCTCTCAATCTTTCACAATAACATATGCATTACATTTCCTCACTTCTACTTGTAAAGTACTTTTACACCTCTGTGCTGTAGCAGATAGCATTGCTGACCATGATGCATTCACAGGCCCACCTGGGTCAAGCACATAGCTTCAAATCCTGGTTGCAGCAGTTGATCCCAGTCAATTCATCTGTTCATCCTTCCCTACAGGATGATCAACGAATTGGGTACGTGGCTTGTCCTAAAGAAAATATGTATGTATATATATATATATTTTTTTTTTTTCTTCTTTATACTTTGTCGCTCTCTCCCGCGTTTGCGAGGTAGCGCAAGGAAACAGACGAAAGAAATGGCCCAACCCCCCCCCCATACACATGTACATACACACGTCCACACACGCAAATATACATACCTACACAGCTTTCCATGGTTTACCCCGGACGCTTCACATGCCTTGATTCAATCCACCGACAGCACGACAACCCCTGTATACCACATCGCTCCAATTCACTCTATTTCTTGCCCTCCTTTCACCCTCCTGCATGTTCAGGCCCAGATCACACAAAATCCTTTTCACTCCATCTTTCCACCTCCAATTTGGTCTCCCTCTTCTCCTCGTTCCCTCCACCTCCGACACATATATCCTCTTGGTCAATCTTTCCTCACTCATTCTCTCCATGTGCCCAAACCATTTCAAAACACCCTCTTCTGCTCTCTCAACCACGCTCTTTTTATTTCCACACATCTCTCTTACCCTTACGTTACTTACTCGATCAAACCACCTCACACCACACATTGTCCTCAAACATCTCATTTCCAGCACATCCATCCTCCTGCGCACAACTCTATCCATAGCCCACGCCTCGCAACCATACAACATTGTTGGAACCACTATTCCTTCAAACATACCCATTTTTGCTTTCCGCGATAATGTTCTCGACTTCCACACATTTTTCAAGGCTCCTAAAATTTTCGCCCCCTCCCCCACCCTATGATCCACTTCCGCTTCCATGGTTCCATCCGCTGACAGATCCACTCCCAGATATCTAAAACACTTCACTTCCTCCAGTTTTTCTCCATTCAAACTCACCTCCCAATTGACTTGACCCTCAACCCTACTGTACCTAATAACCTTGCTCTTATTCACATTTACTCTTAACTTTCTTCTTCCACACACTTTACCAAACTCCGTCACCAGCTTCTGCAGTTTCTCACATGAATCTGCCACCAGCGCTGTATCATCAGCGAACAACAACTGACTCACTTCCCAAGCTCTCTCATCCCCAACAGACTTCATACTTGCCCCTCTTTCCAAAACTCTTGCATTTACCTCCCTAACAACCCCATCCATAAACAAATCAAACAACCATGGAGACATCACACACCCCTGCCGCAAACCTACATTCACTGAGAACCAATCACTTTCCTCTCTTCCTACACGTACACATGCCTTACATCCTCGATAAAAACTTTTCACTGCTTCTAACAACTTGCCTCCCACACCATATATTCTTAATACCTTCCACAGAGCATCTCTATCAACTCTATCATATGCCTTCTCCAGATCCATAAATGCTACATACAAATCCATTTGCTTTTCTAAGTATTTCTCACATACATTCTTCAAAGCAAACACCTGATCCACACATCCTCTACCACTTCTGAAACCACACTGCTCTTCCCCAATCTGATGCTCTGTACATGCCTTTTTTTCATAATATTCGCCATTTCCCGCATTAGAGAGGTAGCGTTGAGAACAGAGGACTGGGCCTTTGAGGGAATATCCTCACCTGGCCCCCTTCTCTGTTCCCTCTTTTGAAAAAAAAAAAAAAATTTTTTTTAATTTTCCAAAAGAAGGAACACAGGGGGCCAGGTGAGGATATTCCAAAAGAGGCCCAGTCCTCTGCTCTTAACAATACCTCGCTAACGTGGGAAATGGTGAATAGTTTAAAAGAAGAATTTTTTTTCTTTTTTTTTGCTTTGTCGCTGTCTCCCGTGTTTGCGAGGCAGCGCAAGGAAACAGACGAAAGAAATGGCCCAACCCACACCCATACACATGTATATACATACGTCCACACACGCAAATATACATACCTCCACAGCTTTACATGGTTTACCCCAGTCGCTTCACATGCCCTGATTCAATCCACTGACAGCACGTCAACCCCGGTATACCAGATCGATCCAATTCACTCTATTCCTTGCCCTCCTTTTACCCTCCTGCATGTTCAGGCCCCGATCACACAAAATCTTTTTCACTCCATCTTTCCACCTCCAATTTGGTTTCCCACTTCTCCTCGTTCCCTCCACCTCCGACACATATTTCCTCTTGGTCAATCTTTCCTCACTCATTCTCTCCATGTGCCCAAACCATTTCAAAACACCCTCTTCTGCTCTCTCAACCATGCTCTTTTTATTTCCACACATCTCTCTTACCCTTACGTTACTTACTCGATCAAACCACCTCACACCACACATTGTCCTCAAACATCTCATTTCCAGCACATCCATCCTCCTACGCACAACTCTATCCATAGCCCACACCTCGCAACCATAAAACATTGTTGGAACCACTATTCCTTCAAACATACCCATTTTTGCTTTCCGAGATAATGTTCTCGACTTCCACACATTCTTCAAGGCTCCCAGGATTTTCGCCCCCTCCCCCATCCTATGATCCACTTCCGCTTCCATGGGTCCATCCACTGCCAGATCCACTCCAAGATATCTAAAACACTTTACTTCCTCCAGTTTTTCTCCATTCAAACTTACCTCCCAATTGACTTGACCCTCAACCCTACTGTACCTAATAACCTTGCTCTTATCCACATTTACTCTTAACTTTCTTCTTTCACACACTTTACCAAACTCAGTCACCAGCTTCTGCAGTTTCTCACATGAATCAGCCACCAGCGCTGTATCATCAGCGAACAACAACTGACTCACTTCCCAAGCTCTCTCATCCCCAACAGACTTCATACTTGCCCCTCTTTCCAAAACTCTTGCATTTACCTCCCTAACAACCCCATCCATAAACAAATTAAACAACCATGGAGACATCACACACCCCTGCCGCAAACCTACATTCACTGAGAACCAATCACTTTCCTCTCTTCCTACACGTACACATGCCTTACATCCTCGATAAAAACTTTTCACTGCTTCTAACAACTTGCCCCCCCCACACCATATATTCTTAATACCTTCCACAGAGCATCTCTATCAACTCTATCATATGCCTTCTCCAGATCCATAAATGCTACATACAAATCCATTTGCTTTTCTAAGTATTTCTCACATACATTCTTCAAAGCAAACACCTGATCCACACATCCTCTACCACTTCTGAAACCACACTGCTCTTCCCCAATCTGATGCTCTGTACATGCCTTCACCCTCTCAATCAATACCCTCCCATATAATTTACCAGGAATACTCAACAAACTTATATCTCTGTA
Source organism: Panulirus ornatus (assembly GCF_036320965.1). Taxonomy (NCBI): domain Eukaryota; kingdom Metazoa; phylum Arthropoda; class Malacostraca; order Decapoda; family Palinuridae; genus Panulirus; species Panulirus ornatus. The sequence goes on from NC_092282.1 coordinate 14,419,282, forward strand.
ATTTGAGCACTCACTCTTATCCCCTTTGCCTTTGTACAATGGCACTATGCAGGCATTCCACCAATCCTCAGGCACCTCATCATGAGTCATACATACATTAAATAACCTTACCAACCAGTCAATAATACAGTCACCCCCTTTTTTTAATAAATTCCACTGCAATACCATCCAAACCTGCTGCCTTCCCGGCTTTCATCTTCCGCAAAGCTTTTACTACCTCTTCTCTGTTTACCAAATCATTTTCCCTAACCCTCTCACTTTGCACACCACCTCGACCAAAACCCTATATCTGCCACTCTATCATCACACACATTCAACAAACTTTCAAAATACTCACTCCATCTCCTTCTCACATCACCACTACTTGTTATCACCTCCCCATTTGCGCCCTTCACTGAAGTTCCCATTTGCTCCCTTGTCTTATGCACTTTATTTACCTCCTTCCAGAACATCTTTTTATTCTCCCTAAATTTCATGATACTCTCTCACCCCAACTCTCATTTGCCCTCTTTTTCACCTCTTGCACCTTTCTCTTGACCTCCTGTCTCTTTCTTTTATACATCTCCCACTCAATTGCATTTTTTCCCTGCAAAAATCGTCCAAATGCCTCTCTCTTCTCTTTCACTAATAATCTTACTTCTTCATCCCACCACTCACTACCCTTTCTAATCAACCCACCTCCCACTCTTCTCATGCCACAAGCATCTGTTGCGCAAGCCATCACTGATTTCCTAAATACATCCCATTCCTCCCCCACTCCCCTTACTTCCATTGTTCTCACCTTTTTCCATTCTGTACTCAGTCTCTCCTGGTACTTCCTCAACACAAGTCTCCTTCCCAAGCTCACTTACTCTCACCACCCTCTTCACCCCAACATTCACTCTTCTTTTCTGAAAACCCATACAAATCTTCACCTTAGCCTCCACAAGATAATGATCAGACATCCCTCCAGTTGCACCTGTCAGCACATTAACATCCAAAAGTCTCTCTTTCGCGTGCCTGTCAATTAACATGTAATCCAATAACGCTCTCTGGCCATCTCTCTTACTTACATACGTATACTTATGTATATCTCGCTTTTTAAACCAGGTATTCCCAATCACCAGTCCTTTTTCCGCACATAAATCTACAAGGTCTTCACCATTTCCATTTACAACACTGAACACCCCATGTATACCATTTATTCCCTCAACTGCCATATTACTCACCTTTGCATTCAAATCACCCATCACTATAACTCGGTCTCGTGCATCAAAACCACTAACACACTCATTCAGAAAGAAAAAAAAAAAAAAATATATATATATATATATATATATATATATATATATATATATATATATATATATATATATATATATATATGTGGGAGGTGGGTTGATTAGAAAGGGTAGTGAGTGGTGGGATGAAGAAGTAAGATTATTAGTGAAAGAGAAAAGAGAGGCATTTGGACGATTTTTGCAGGGAAAAAATGCAATTGAGTGGAAGATGTATAAAAGAAAGAGACAGGTCAAGAGAAAGGTGCAAGAGGTGAAAAAGAGGGCAAATGAGAGTTGGGGTGAGAGAGTATCATTAAATTTTAGGGAGAATAAAAAGATGTTCTGGAAGGAGGTAAATAAAGTGCGTAAGACAAGGGAGCAAATGGGAACTTCAGTGAAGGGCGCAAATGGGGAGGTGATAACAACTAGTGGTGATGTGAGAAGGAGATGAAGTGAGTATTTTGAAGGTTTGTTGAATGTGTTTGATGATAAAAGTGGCATATATAGGGTGTTTTGGTCGAGGTGGTGTGCAAAGTGAGAGGGTTAGGGAAAATGATTTGGTAAACAGAGAAGAGGTAGTAAAAGCTTTGCGGAAGATGAAAGCCGGCAAGGCAGCAGGTTTGGATGGTATTGCAGTGGAATATATTGAAAAAGGGGGTGACTGTATTGCTGATTGGATGGTAAGGTTATTTAATGTATGTATGATTCATGGTGAGGTGCCTGAGGATTGGCAGAATGCGTGCATAGTGCCATTGTACAAAGGCAAAGGGGATAAGAGTGAGTGCTCAAATTACAGAGGTATAAGTTTGTTGAGTATTCCTGGTAAATTATATGGGAGGGTATTGATTGAGAGGGTGAAGGCATGTACAGAGCATCAGATTGGGGAAGAGCAGTGTGGTTTCAGAAGTGGTAGAGGATGTGTGGATCAGGTGTTTGCTTTGAAGAATGTATGTGAGAAATACTTAGAAAAGCAAATGGATTTGTATGTAGCATTTATGGATCAGGAGAAGGCATATGATAGAGTTGATAGAGATGCTCTGTGGAAGGTATAAAGAATATATGGTGTGGGAGGAAAGTTGTTAGAAGCAGTGAAAAGTTTTTATCGAGGATGTAAGGCATGTGTACGTGTAGGAAGAGAGGAAAGTGATTGGTTCTCAGTGAATGTAGGTTTGCGGCAGGGGTGTGTGATGTCTCCATGGTTGTTTAATATGTTTATGGATGGGGTTGTTAGGGAGGTGAATGCAAGAGTTTTGGAAAGAGGGGCAAGTATGAAGTCTGTTGGGGATGAGAGAGCTTGGGAAGTGAGTCAGTTGTTGTTCGCTGATGATACAGCGCTGGTGGCTGATTCATGTGAGAAACTGCAGAAGCTGGTGACTGAGTTTGGTAAAGTGTGTGAAAGAAGAAAGTTAAGAGTAAATGTGAATAAGAGCAAGGTTATTAGGTACAGTAGGGTTGAGGGTCAAGTCAATTGGGAGGTAAGTTTGAATGGAGAAAAACTGGAGGAAGTAAAGTGTATTAGATATCTGGGAGTGGATCTGACAGCGGATGGAACCATGGAAGCGGAAGTGAATCATAGGGTGGGGGAGGGGGCGATAATCCTGGGAGCCTTGAAGAATTTGTGGAAGTCCAGAACATTATCTTCGAAAGCAAAAATGGCTATGTTTGAAGGAATAGTGGTTCCAACAATGTTGTATGGTTGCAAGGCGTGGGCTATGGATAGAGTTGTGCGCAGGAGGGTGGATGTGCTGGAAATGAGATGTTTGAGGACAATGTGTGGTGTGAGGTGGTTTGATCGAGTAAGTAATGTAAGGGTAAGAGAGATGTGTGGAAATAAAAAGAGCGTGGTTGAGAGAGCAGAAGAGGGTGTTTTGAAATGGTTTGGGCACATGGAGAGAATGAGTGAGGAAAGATTGACCAAGAGGATATAAGTGTCGGAGGTGGAGGGAATGAGAAGTGGGAGACCAAATTGGAGGTGGAAAGATGGAGTGAAAAAGATTTTGAGTGATCGGGGCCTGAACATGCAGGAGGGTGAAAGGCGGGCAAGGAATAGAGTGAATTGGATCGATGTGGTATACCGGGGTTGATGTGCTGTCAGTGGATTGAATCAGGGCATGTGAAGCGTCTGGGGTAAACCATGGAAAGTTGTGTGGGGCCTGGATGTGGAAAGGGAGCTGTGGTTTCGGGCATTATTGCGTGACAGCTGGAGACTGAGTGTGAACGAATGGGGCCTTTGTTGTCTTTTCCTAGTGCTACCTCGCACACATGAGGGGGGAGGGGGATGGTATTCCATGTGCGGCGAGGTGGCGATGGGAATGAAGAGGGGCAGACAGTGTGAATTGTGTGCATGGGTATATATGTATGTGTCTCTGTGTGTATATATATGTGTGCATTGAGATGTATAGGTATGTATATTTGCGTGTGTGGGCGTGTGTGTGTGTACATTGTGTATGGGGGTGGGTTGTGCCATTTCTTTCGTCTGTTTCCTTGCGCTACCTCGCAAACGTGGGAGACAGCGACAAAGCAAAATAAATATAAATAAATTATATATATATATATAAATATATATATATATATATATATATATATATATATATATATATATATATATATATATATATATATATATATTCAAACTTCGCCATTTCCCACATTAGCGAGGTAGCGTTAAGAACAGAGGACTGGGCCTTTAGGGGTATATCCTCATCTGGCCCCCTTCTCTGTTCCTTCTTTTGGAAAAAATAAAGAAAAAAAAAAAAAAAATAGAGAGGGGAGGATTTCCAGCCCCCTGCTCCCTCCCCTTTTAGTCGCCTTCTACGACACGCAGGGAATACGTGGGAAGTATTCTTTCTCCCCTATCCCAAGGGATATATATATATATATATATATATATATATATATATATATATATATATATATATATATATATTATTATTATTACACTATTATCATCATTTTGCTTTGTTGCTGTCTCCCGCATTAGCAAGGTAGCACAAAGAGACAGATAAAACAATGGCCAAACACACTCACATACACACGTATATACATACACGTCCACACACGCCTAATATACATACATATACATCTCAACGTTTGCATATATATACACACAGACATATACATATATACACTTGTACATAATTCATAGTCTGCCTTTATTCATTCCCATCGCCACCCCACCACACATGAAATAACAACCCCCTCCCCCCTCATGTAGGCGAGGTAGTGCTAGGAAAAGACAACAAAGGCCCCTTTTGTTCACACTTAGTCTCTAGCTTTCATGTAATAATGCACCAAAACCACAGCTCCCTTTCCACATCCAGACCCCACAAAACTTTCCACAGTTTACCCCAGACGCTTCACATGCCCTGGTTCAATCCATTGACAGCACGTCGACCCCGGTATACCACATCGTTCCAATTCACTCTATTCCTTGCACGCCTTTCACCCTCCTGCATAATCAGGCCCCAATCACTCAAAATCTTTTTCACTCCATCTTTCCACCTCCAATTTGGTCTCCCACTTCTCCTCGTTCCCTCCATCTCTGACACATATATCCTCTTGGTCAATCTTCCCTCACTCATTCTCTCCATGTGACCAAACCATTTCAAAACAACCCCTTCTGCTCTCTCAGCCACACTCTTTTTATTACCACACATCTCTCTTACCCTATCATCACTTAATTAAACCACCTCACACCACATATTGTCCTCAAACATCTCATTTCCAGCAAATCCACCCTCCTCCGCACAACGCTATCTATAGCCCATGCCTTACAACCATATAACATTGTTGGAACCACTATTCCTTCAAACATACCCACTTCTGTTTACGAGATAATGTTCTAGACTTCCACACATTCTTCAACGCTCCCAGAATTTTCACCCCCTCCCCCACCCTATGATTCACTTACGCTTCCATGGTTCCATCCGCTGCCAAATCCACTCCCACATATCTAAAACACTTCACTTCCTCCAGTTTTTCTCCATTCAAACTTACCTCCCAATTGACTTGTCCCTCAACCCTACTGTACCTAATAACCTTGCTCTTATTCATATTTACTCTCAGCATTCTTCTTTCACACACTTTACCAAACTCAGTCACCAGCTTCTGCAGTTTCTCACACAAATCAGCCACCAGCGCTGTATCATCAGCGAACAACAACTGACTCACTTCCCAAGCTCTCTCATCCACAACAGACTGCATACTTGCCCCTCTTTCCAAAACTCTTGCATTCACCTCCCTAACAACCTCATCCATAAACAAATTAAACAACCATGGAGACATCACACACCTCTGCCGCAAACCAACATTCACTGAGAACCAATCACTTTCCTCTCTTCGTACACGTACACATGCCTTACCTCCTCGATAAAAACTTTTCACTGCTTCTAACAACTTGCCCCCCCACACCATATATTCTCAGTACCTTCCACACAGCATCTCTATCAACTCTATCATATGCTTTCTCCAGATCCATAAATGCTACATACAAATCCATTTGCTTTTCTAAGCATTTCTCAAATACATTCTTCAAAGCAAACACCTGATCCACACATCCTCTACCACTTCTGAAACCACACTGTTCCTCCCTAATCTGATGCTCTGTACATGCCTTCACCCTCTCAATCAATACCCTCCCATATAATTTCACAGCAATACTCAACAAACCTATACCTCTGTAATTTGAGCACTCACTTTTATCCCCTTTGCCTTTGTACAATGGCACTATGCAAGCATTCCTCCAATCCTCAAGCACCTCACCATGAGTCATACATACATTAAATAACCTTAACAACCAGTCAACAATACAGTCACCCCCTTTTTTGATAAATTCCACTGCAATACCATCCAAACCCGCTGCCTTGCTGGCTTTCATCTTCTGCAAAGTTTTTACTACCTCTTCTCTGTTTACCAAATCATTCTCCCTAACCCTCTCACTTTGCACACCACCTCGACCAAAACACCCTATATCTGCCACTCTATCATCAAACACATTCAACAAACCTTCAAAATACTCACTCCATCTTCTCACATCACCACTACTTGTTATCACCTCCCCATTAGCCCCTTTCACTGAAGGTCCCATTTGTTCTCTTGTCTTACACACTTTATTTACCTCCTTCCAAAACATCTTTTTATTCTCCCTAAAATTCAATGATACTCTCTCACCCCAACTCTCACTTGCCCTCTTTTTCACCTCTTGCACCTTTCTCTTGACCTCCTGCCTCTTTCTTTTATACATCTCACACCCATTTGCATTATTTCCCTGCAAAAATCGTCCAAATGCCCTTCTCTTCTCTTTCACTAATAATCTTACTTCTTCATCCCACCACTCACTACCCTTCCTAATCTTCCCACCTCCCACGCTTCTCATGCCACAAGCATCTTTTCTGCATGCCATCACTGATTCCCTAAACACATCCCATTCCTCCCCAACTCCCCTTACGTCCTTTGTTCACACCTTTTTCCATTCTGTACTCAGTCTCTCCTGGTACTTCCTCACACAAGTCACCTTCCCAAGCTCACTTACTCTCACCACTCTCTTCACCTCAACATTCTCTCTTCTTTTCTGAAAACCTCTACAAATCTTCACCTTCGCCTCCACAAGATAATGATCAGACATCCCTCCAGCTGCACCCCTCAGCACATTAACATCCAAAAGTCTCTCTTTCTCGCGCCTATCAATTAACATGTAATCCAATAACACTCTCTGTCCATCTCTCCTACTTACATATGAATACTTACGTATATCTCTCTTTTTATCCCTGGGGATAGGGGATTAAGAATACTTCCCACGTATTCCCTGCATGTCGTAGAAGGCGACTAAAAGGGGAGGGAGCGGGGGGCTGGAAATCCTCCCCTCTCGTTTTCTTTTTTTTTTTTTAATTTTCCAAAAGAAGGAACAGAGGGGGCCAGGTGAGGATATTCCAAAAAAGGCCCAGTCCTCTGTTCTTAACACTACCTCGCTAACGCGGGAAATGGCGAATAGTTTAAAAGAAAAAGAAAAAGATCTCTCTTTTTAAACTAGGTATTCCCAATCACCAGTCATTTTTCAGCACATAAATCTACAAGCTCTTCACCATTTCCATTTACAACACTGAACACCCCATGTACACCAATTATTCCGTAAACTGCCATATTACTCACCTTTGCATTCAAATCACCCATCACTATAACCCAGTCTCGTGCATCAAAACTACTAACACACTCACTCAGCTGCTCCCAAAACACTTGCCTCTCATATATATTATTTATTTTTTATCTTATTTTGCTTTGTCACTGTCTCCCGCATTAGCGAGGTAGCGCAAGGAAACAAACGAAAGAATGGCCCAACCCATCCACATACACATGTATATACATACACATCCACACACGCAAATATACATACCTATACATCTCAACGTATACATATATATATACACACAGAGACATATACATATATACACATGTACATAATTCATAATGTCTGCCTTTATTCATTCCCATCGCCACCTCGCCACACATGAAATAACAACCCATCCCCCCTCATGTGTGCCAGGTAGCGCTAGGAAAAGACAACAAAGGCCCCATTCGTCCACACTCAGTCTCTAGCTGTCATGTAATAATGCACCGAAACCACAGCTCCCTTTCCACATCCAGGCCCCACATAACTTTCCATGGTTTACCCCAGACGCTTCACAAGCCCTGGTTCAATTCATTGACAGCGCGTCGACCCCGGTATACAACATCGTTCCACTTCACTCTATCCCTTGCACACCTCTCACCCTCCTATACGTTCAGGTCCCGATCGCTCAAAATCTTTTTCACTCCATCCTTTCCCCTCCAATTTGGTCTCCTGCTTCTCCTCGTTCCCTCCATCTCTGACACATATATCCTCTTTGTCAATCTTTCCTCACTCATTCTCTCCATATGTCTAAACCATTTCAACACACCCTCTTCTGCTCTCTCAGCCACACTCTAATCATTTTCACACATCTCTCTAACCCTTTCATCACTTACTTGATTAAACCACCTCACACCACATGTCCTCAAACATTTCATTTCCACTTCATCCACCCCTCCTCTATCAAATCCACACCTCGCAACCATAAAATATTGTTGGAACTACTATTCCTTCAAACATAACAATTTTTACTCTCCAAGATAATGTTCTCTCCTTCCACACATTCTTTATCACTCCCAGAACCTTTGCTGTCTCCCAGATCAGTGAGGTAGCTCCAGGAACAGATGAATAAAAGCCTCTTCACAGTCTTTTTGTTGTCAGGGACATAAACAGTTATAATTACCCACCTTTCATTACTCACTTTTATTCTTATCCACATCAGAGGCTCACTTCACAGCATACTTTCACAAATACCCACAACTCTTCCTTTGGCAGAAGTGCTACCCTTTCCTGAACTCTTGCCCTCACAAATAATCCACGACTTTACCCCTCAAACATTCCTAAACCATTCTTTCCCCTTACACTTTATTTCACTCAGAGATACATCTAGATTCCTTTCCTCAAACACACTACCTATCTCTCCCTTCTTCTCTACCTGAGTTCCCACCTAAGCACATTCACACATCCCTTGCTTGGCTCCTATTCCATAAACCAGTGTGTATGGCAGGAGCAGAGTTCTACACATGGGACCTCAAATCCTATTTTCATTACCACTATATAATTAGTGATTTTTGGCTGTTTACTGTGTATGCATACACTTGTATCGCTACAGAGGTTCTTATACAGAGTGTTTCTAACTCAGACTCTTACTACGAATTGCCAATGACCACTCTTTGCTGAGTTCAGTGAGACCTTCATTAAACACTGTCAGTTTCTATTAAGAACTTGAAAGCTGTGATGGCATCTCCCCCTTTTTATCTAAGGTATGAAAAACCTATAACAGGCAACCTTTTCCCCTATATCTCAGCACCCTTTTATTTCAATTACTGTACCATCTTTACTCTCCTCCATTCCACCCATAGTATCAGATCAAAATGCCTTTTGGCAGGGTGACCAACCTAATGATGCATAGTGTAATTTAGGTCTGATATGTGCCATTAACTGCTTCCCAAATATTTCCTTATCTACATACTGCTTTACCTGAGGCAGCTTCTGGCAGTAGACTGGGGACTATGTTGACACTTAAGTCCATTTCACACATCCATTTATGCAGACAGTAGTGACACTTTTTACTGATGCATTTAAGTCAGGCTTACTTTAAACATATACAGCACCAGGAAAACAGACAAAAAGGCCACATTTGTTCACCTTCAGTCTTTAGCTGTCATGTGTAATGTACCAAAACCACAGCTCCTTTCCATGGTTTACCCCAGATTCAGTCCATTGACAGCATATATATATATATATATATATATATATATATATATATATATATATATATATATATATATATATATATATATATATATATTTTTTTTCATACTATTCGCCATTTCCCGCGATAGCGAGGTAGCGTTAAGAACAGAGGACTGGGCCTTTGAGGGAATACCCTCACCTGGCCCCCTTCTCTGTTCCTTCTTTTGGAAAATTAAAATAAAAAAATGAGAGGGGAGGATTTCCAGCCCCCCGCTCCGTTCCCTTTTAGTCGCCTTCTACGACATGCAGGGAATACGTGGGAAGTATTCTTTCTCCCCTATCCCCAGGGATAATATATATATATATATATATATATATATATATATATATATATATATATACATATATATATATATATATACATATATATATATTTTTTTTTTCATACTATTCGCCATTTCCCGCATTAGCGAGGTAGCGTTAAGAACAGAGGACTGGACCTTTGAGGGAATATCCTCACCTGGCCCCCTTCTCTGTCCCTTCTTTTGGAAAATTAAAAAAAAAACGAGAGGGGAGGATTTCCAGCCCCCCGCTCCCTTCCCTTTTAGTCGCCTTCTACGACACGCAGGGAATACGTGGGAAGTATTCTTTCTCCCCTATCCCTAGGGATAAAATATATATATATATATATATATATATATATATATATATATATATATATATATATATATATATATATATACTTTAATTACAGTTTATATAACATTAGGACCCCCTTTATGGAGCTCCTACTTCACGCAATTACAAAGTAATCCTACCTAAATGGATATTAATCATAAAACATTTCCAAGTATACCATAATAATCTACTGTTTGTTCAGGTAACAAATAACATCCCCTATTCTAGTTAATAAAAAAAATCAGTGAGGATAATAAATATCAGATTAACTTAAAATGTCTATAATGGTAAATTTTTAAATGACAGAAACAACCTAAAGTAAAACTTTTATGGAGTACATGTGTTTGTGTTCAAATCTATTTCAAATGAAACTGTTCTTCATGTCACCCCATCTAAAACCCCATAAACACAAAATGTTAATCCTATGTCAAACATCAGGACCTTCCTCTTAACTAAGACAACTCAAGTCTTTCATTCATTTTCAACCCTACGATTGTCACCCAACAAAAACTTTAAAACAATATATAGTGTATACAAAGGCCGTGTTTGGTGGCTGAATTAATTCAATACAAGGACCAGTGAACGGGTTAGCCCTCATGCAAACTGCTCAGACCCCGATCCCAAAGATGTTCAGGCATTCATGATCACGTATAATCTACTCGTCAGTCTCTAAGACCCTCATAGGAAAGTCATGACAGACTATGACAGGGCTCTTGTCAGTTAACTAAATTAGAGATAAGCTTGGTTATCGAGTTTGCCGACCACAGTGGTTGGCTGTGGACCTCCCGTCAACCATCCAACAGGTTGCCCGACCGACAGGTAAGGTTGGCCCTCCCGCTAAAAACCCCGTTAATTAACTCTTTCTCGTGTTACGACTTTAAGCTATGGATATTCATTGGCAATGATCTTGCAGCAAATGAAAGAGCTCATCCAATACTGAAATCTAATTAAAGGGACATTTACAAATTGAGGCGTTATGGATATGGCGGTCAATATCCGCGAGCCGACGCGGATGTCCTTGTATCGAAGCGCGGCAAGCCAGGATCACTCCCGTTTTAGTGTCCCTAATCTAATACCTAACAATGATAGTGCTAATAAAATGCTGGTATATTCATGAAGGGCTCCTTGTGTGTTACAAGGAGCTTCCTAATAAATGCTGTGGGTACATCTGGGCTGTTATTAACACCTTAGCAACACCATCAAAATGCAAGCGAGGTTGTTGCGACGCATCCAATAACGACCACTTCAGCCATTCTTTTGTTCGACCGCTATTTTGAAACTGCAGCACTTTCGTAGGTGTCACACCGACGTTTTTGGCATCTGCGTCACTTAAAGTCTCTAAATCAATGTATAACCAAACACATTACATACAAATGGCACTCCTTACCTGAAAATTCGCTATAGGATGGAATTCACACGTCCATGTTTACGTGGTGGCGGCGCGCGGCTGGGATAAACGTGCGCATGCGCTGGAGACCACTATCCCCAGAACCGTCGGGAAGTAAACCTTTCCAGCCAACCAACAATAGTAGTTAATACTGTGTCCACTGCTTATTCTCACACTATATTATATATCATATTAATATGAAGTAATACATCAAGTAATATGGGAGGCAATCCTATCTCGGTCTTTGCCTAGCGTTGAAATGATCCAGTCATAGTAATTCTGTCAGAATGGTAATACTGTAGTACGTTATCAATTTTGTCAATCCAGCATTGTTTGTAGTAATGACGCGTACACCGCCACCGAGTCAACCACATCTCTGGCCACTACTGAATGAAACTGATTTAGCAAATACAGAACTGTTAAGTATAACCGGCCAGTATTCTTTCTCGTGTCATAGTGTAGCTCATTACTAAACTGAATATTACACTTTAACAAGACTATGATAAGGAGGGATTTATTTCAGTATAGTATTGTTTCTAGACTCGGGGTAAGTTTACAATATACTCTGTGTAGTAGAGAGAAGTAGATAGATTAATTCTTTGTAAAATGCATATTATGCTGCTAATACGTATCTTCATTGTTACTTACTTTTCAAAACAACGTAAGATATAGTATATTATTATGGTATATTATTCATTTGCGTCTTGCCCGGAGAAAGATAAATTAGTCACTTTAACGATGGTTCATTACTCTGTGAACCTTTCGAGGTATGAGAGAGCAATGATAAAGAAATAATGTAAATGTTGATGGTAAGATAGGGTCTTCATACGTGGAGATAACATATATAGGTACGTACAATATCGTTTTCGATTATATATATATATATATATATATATATATATATATATATATATATATATATATATATATATATATATATATAAAGCAGTTGAAATTTATGAAAATAATACAGTAAGAATCTCATCCATATTTACTTATACAACAAACAGCAAATATGATTCCATGTAAAAACATGAATGCGACTTATTAATATGAAAATTATATTGTGGCATTTGCATATGCATTTAGAATTTATATCACAGTACAGTGGTAATAAATGAAAAACATGTCTGACAAATCAGAATTAGGTAATAACTTCCTCGCATACTTTTAGCGCTAATACAGTACAGACAGCATAGTGACATAATCTGAAAATCAACTGAGCATACTTTTGAACTGAAAATTATGCAAATAACATTTGCATATATGAATGACATAATACTGAAGAATTGAGAGAAAATGAAACATTTTATTTTGAACTAGACAATAAAACGATTTTTCACTTTTCCATTTGCATGCTTGGGTCTCTTTGATTGACGACTAACTGTCGGAGTTATTACATCACTCCGATAATTTTCTCTATCAATTACATATCATTTATTGTTTGCAAGAGGGAATAACCTCCCGGTACAATAGCAACTGGACACCTTCATGATGCACTTATATTCGTCTATATTTGCGTATAATCTAAGAAAGTCTAAACTATGATATCTCAACGTAGGCTGAGCTATCACTTCTCTCTCTCTCTCTCTCTCTCTCTCTCTCTCTCTCTCTCTCTCTCTCTCTCTCTCTCTCTCTCTCTCTCTCTCTCTCTCTCTCTCTCTCTCTCCAACTGCTCGTTCGCAAGATCAGAAGTCATACTCAATTGTATAATCTATTTAGTAGCTAAATATTACGAGCACTCATATAGTAATACTTTGATTTACAGATTTTCCAGAGCATGACCGTGATATGTTTGTTAGAGACAAGATCATAGACGCGAATCCATGATTTATTTGCTCTTGTGGGGGGAGGGGAGAAAATGAGGGAGGGGATAATTACTAATGTTTGTCCGCTAAATTATGAACTCTACTCAAGCTGCCTTACTGAGGATTACGTGGCTAACGTGAAGGGTCCAATTCATTGATGGAACCATCCAAGATTATCAAAAACTAAAGGAGCATTATGTAGTTACAATGTCATTACTGTTCTCACAACAAGCAGGTAAACATAATGTAACATTTCTGGGGTCAACAAATTCAACAAAGACCAGAGCATTTTTTTAACAGAAAAATAGCTGGGTAAAGTATATTTTAGCATTTCAAAGGTAGTTTATTCGTAAATGAGATAATATATTTTGGTACATGACCCTACCCAAACATAACATTCTGAATGCAAATTCTAAGTAAAAAACAAAACGAGCGATATGTAAGATGATGCTATAGATAAGGGAATTTGACGCTTTACGAATTATTTGGGTTTTGAATTTGAGTACCAGTACGAATCCGAGTCTCAAAAATCAGTGTAGGACTATACTCTCTTCAATCTCCTCGGACCACTTTTCTTAAGGAAAGAGCCCGCCTCCGAATTCTGGAACCCTTGATATAGAGGTTTTTATCTTCCAGAAGGACTCCCAACTCTTAATACTCTTTCTTCCACTACAAATCCAGAAGTGGCGTCCCTCAGCCCACCGTCCTTGAATCTCTGTCTTACTGAGCGGTCGACTTCCATCGTCTAGAAGTCCCTCCCCTCAATCCTAGGTACTCCATCTTTCAAAAAAGGCTTCCTTCTCCCAGAATCCTATCTTCCAGGAGTTGCCACTGTGAAAGCGCGGGACCTCCATCTACCAAGAGTTGACACTATGAAAGCAAGGAACCTCCATCTTCCAAGAGTTGCCACTATGAAATCGAGGAAACCCCCATCTTCCAGGAGGAAGCCCCAGCCACACCCACAGGTTTCTTGTTTTCCAGAAAGCCCTCGTATCTCTTGATTACTCAGAGGGGGAAGTCTCCACCTTTGGATTCTTTCTCTCGGAGGGAACTACCCTTATGAGTCCCTGGAACTCTCATATTTCAAGTGGATGCACCAATTTGACCCCTCGTCTTCCAGATGAAGGTCCCCCCCCAACCATTTCGACCCTTCGTCTTCCATTCGAGGGCCCCATTCGACCCTCATCTTCCAACATCTCCCTTTCAACATCTCATCTTCCCGATGAGAGGCTGCCTTTCTACCCATGATATTCTAAATGGGGCCCCTCATTTGAACCCTTGTCTTGAGGAATGAGGCCCGCCCTTTCAACCCCTCATTTTCCACATGACATCCTGTCCAGAACTTGAATCCCCTTGTCTTTTTGAAAAGGCTTTACAAAAAGGGGGTTTTGTTCGCGAGCAAAACCCCTCCACTCAACAATGTTCGTACCCCTTCATTCTAAAGTTGAAGTACTTCCCCAGACTCATCACACTTCCCAATAAAGAGGCCCCTTCCAATCCGTGTATCACATCTTCCAGAGAGCACTGTCGGTAGCCTTCCCAAGGTAGTCCTAAGGAGGGTAAAGCAAGCCGAGGTAGGGGTTACCGAAGCAAAACAAAAACAAACAAACAGACACAAAAAATATGTATATATATATATATATATATATATATATATATATATATATATATATATATATATATATATATATGTATATATTTTTATTATTATTTTGCTTTGTCGCTGTCTCCCGCGTTTGCGAGGTAGCGCAAGGAAACAGACGAAAGAAAAGGCACACACGACTCCCATACACAATGTACACACACACACGCAAATATACATACCTATACATCTCAATGTACACATATATACACACACACACAGACACATACATATATACCCATGCACACAATTCACACTGTCTGCCCCTGTTCATTCCCATCGCCACCTCGCCACACATGGAATATATATATATATATATATATATATATATATATATATATATATATATATATATATATATATATATATATATATATTCCATTTATTACACTTTGTCGCTGTCTCCTGCGTTAGCGAGGTAGCCCAAGGAAACACGAATGGCCCAACCCACCCACATACACATGTATATACATAAACGCCCACACACGCACATATACATACCTATACATTTCAACGTATACATACACAGATATATATATATATATATATATATATATATATATATATATATATATATATATATATATATATATATATATATATATATATATGGGGGTGTTAGGGAGGTGAATGCAAGAGTTTTGGAAAGAGGCGCAAGTATGAAGTCTGTTGTGGATGAGAGAGCTTGGGAAGTGAGTCAGTTGTTGTTCGCTGATGATACAGCGCTGGTGGCTGATTCATGTGAGAAACTGCAGAAGCTGGTGACTGAGTTTGGTAAAGTGTGTGAAAGAAGAAAGTTAAGAGTAAATGTGAATAAGAGCAAGTAGGGTAGAGGGTCAAGTCAATCGGGAGGTAAGTTTGAATGGAGAAAAACTGGAGGAAGTAAAGTGTTTTAGATATCTGGGAGTGGATCTGGCAGCGGATGGAACCATGGAAGCGGAAGTGGATCATAGGGTGGGGGAGGGGGCGAAAATCCTGGGAGCCTTCAAGAATGTGTGGAAGTCGAGAACATTATCTCGGAAAGCAAAAATGGGTATGTTTGAAGGAATAGTGGTTCCAACAATGTTGTATGGTTGCGAGGCATGGGCTATGGATAGAGTTGTGCGCAGGAGGGTGGATGTGCTGGAAATGAGATGTTTGAGGACAATGTGTGGTGTGAGGTGGTTTGATCGAGTAAGTAACGTAAGGGTAAGAGAGATGTGTGGAAATAAAAAGAGCGTGGTTGAGAGAGCAGAAGAGGGTGTTTTGAAATGGTTTGGGCACATGGAGAGAATGAGTGAGGAAAGATTGACCAAGAGGATATATGTGTCGGAGGTGGAGGGAACGAGGAGAAGTGGGAGACCAAATTGTAGGTGGAAAGATGGAGTGAAAAAGATTTTGTGTGATCGGGGCCTGAACATGCAGGAGGGTGAAAGAAGGGCAAGGAATAGAGTGAATTGGATCGATGTGGTATACCGGGGTTGATGTGCTGTCAGTGGATTGAATCAGGGCATGTGAAGTGTCTGGGGTAAACCATGGGAAGCTGTGTAGGTATGTATATTTGCGTGTGTGGACGTGTATGTATATAAATGTGTATGTGGGTGGGTTGGGCCATTTCTTTCGTCTGTTTCCTTGCGCTACCTCGCAAACGCGGGAGACAGCGACAAAGCAGAAAAAAAAAAATATATATATATATATATATATATATATATATATATATTTTTTTTTTTTTTTGCCGCTGTCTCCCGCGTTTGCGAGGTAGCGCAAGGAAACAGACGAAAGAAATGGCCCAACCCACCCCCATATACATGTATATACATACGTCCACACACGCAAATATACATACCTACACAGCTTTCCATGGTTTACCCCAGACGCTTCACATGCCTTGATTCAATCCACTGACAGCACGTCAACCCCGGTATACCACATCGCTCCAATTCACTCTATTCCTTGCCCTCCTTTCACCCTCCTGCATGTTCAGGCCCCGATCACACAAAATCTTTTTCACTACATCTTTCCACCTCCAATTTGGTCTCCCTCTTCTCCTCGTTCCCTCCACCTCCGACACATATATCCTCTTGGTCAATCTTTCCTCACTCATTCTCTCCATGTGCCCAAACCATTTCAAAATACCCTCTTCTGCTCTCTCAACCACGCTCTTTTTATTTCCACACATCTCTCTTACCCTTACGTTACTTACTCGATCAAACCACCTCACACCACACATTGTCCTCAAACATCTCATTTCCAGCATATCCATCCTCCTGCGCACAACTCTATCCATAGCCCACGCCTCGCAACCATACAACATTGTTGGAACCACTATTCCTTCAAACATACCCATTTTTGCTTTCCGAGATACTGTTCTCGACTATATATATATATATATATATATATATATATATATATATATATATATATATATATATATATATATATATATATTGGAAAGGATCACAATTTTGCGCGTGATCAAGATATTCCTATGGGTCCACGGGGGAAAATGAAACACGATAAGTTCCGAAGTACATTTTCGTGTAATAATCACATCATGAGAGGCGACACAAGAGAGAAATATAACAGTCAGTTGATATACATCGAGGAGACGAAGCTAGGACGCCATTTGGTAAGCATGTGATTGTACAAAACCAAATAGCGTCCTAGCTTCGTCACTTCGATGTATATCAACTGACTGTTATATTTCTGTTGTGTTTCCTCTAATGATGTGATTATTACACGAAAGTGCACTTGGGAACTTATCGTGTTTCATTTTCCCCGTGGACTCATAGGAATATTTCATTATCTTATTAGTTATACTTTGTCGCTGTCTCCCGCGTTAGCGAGGTAGCGCAAGGAAACAGGCAAAAGAATGGCCCAACCCACCCACATACACGTCCACACACGTACATATACATACCTATACATCTCAACGTGTACATATATATACACACAGACATATACATATATACACATGTACATAATTCATACTGTCTGCCCTTATTCATTCCCGTCGCCAACCCGCCACACATGAAATGACAACCCCCTTCCCCCGCATGTGCGCGAGGTAGCACTAGGAAGGGACAACAAAGGCCACATTCGTTCACACTCAGTCTCTAGCTGTCATGTATAATGCACCGAAACCACAGCTCCCTTTCCACATCCAGGCCCCACACAACTTTCCATGGTTTACCCCAGACGCTTCACGTGCCCTGGTTCAATCCATTGACAGCACGTAGACCCCGGTATACCACATCGTTCCAATTCACTCTATTCCTTGCACGCCTTTCACCCTCCTGCATGTTCAGGCCCCGATCACTCAAAATCTTTTTCACTCCATCTTTCTACCTCCAATTTGGTCTCCCACTTCTCCTCGTCCCCTCCACCTCTGACACATATATCCTCTTTGTCAATCTTTCCTCACTCATTCTCTCCATATAACCACACCATTTCAAAACAACCTCTTCTGCTCTCTCAACCACAGTCTTTTTATTACCACACATCTCTCTTACCCTTTCATTACTTACTCGATCAAACCACCTCACACCACATATTGTCCCCAAACATCTCATTTCCAGCACATTCACGCCCCTCCGCACAACTCTATCCATAGCCCACGCCTCGCAACCATATAACATTGTTGGAACCACTGTTCCTTCAAACATACCCATTTTTGCTTTCCGAGATAACGTTCTCGCCTTCCACATATTTTTCAACGCTCCCAGAACTTTCGCCCCCTCCCCCACCCTGTGGCTTACATCCGCTTCCATAGTTCCATCCGCTGCCAAATCCACTCCCAGATATCTAAAACACTTCACTTCCTCCAATTTTTCTCCATTCACACCTACCTCCCAATTGACTTGTCCCTCAACCCTACTGTACCTAATAACCTTGCTCTTACTCACATTTACTCTCAGCTTTCTTCTTTCACAAACTTTACCAAACTCAGTCACCAGCTTCTGCAGTTTCTCACACGAATCAGCCACCAGCGCTGTATAATCAGCGAACAACAACTGACTCACTTCCCAAGCTCTCTCATCCACAACAGACTGCGTACTTGCCCCTCTCTCCAAAACTCTTGCAATCACCTCCCTAACAACCCCATCCATAAACAAATTAAACAACCATGGAGACATCACGCACCCCTGCCGCAAACCGACATTCAATGAGAACCAATCACTTTCCTCTCTTCCTACTCGTACACATGGTTTACATCCTCGATAAAAACTTTTCACTGCTTTCACTAACAACTTGCCTCCCACACCATATATTCTTAATACCTTCCACAGAGCATTTCTATCAACTCTATCATATGCCTTCTCCAGATCCATAAATGCTACATACAAATCCATTCGCTTTTCTAAGTAATTTTCACATACATTCTTCAAAGCAAACACCTGATCCACACATCCTCTACCACTTCTGAAACCACACTGCTCTTCCCCAATCTGATGCTCTGTACATGCCTTCACCCTCTCAATCAATACCCTCCCATATAATTTACAAGGAATGCTCAAGAAACTTATACCTCTGTAATTTGAGCACTCACCTTTATCCTCTTCGCCTTTGTACAATGGCACTATACAAGCATTCTGCCAATCCTCAGGCACCTCACAATGAGTCATACGTACACTGAATAACCTTACCAACCAGTCAACAACACAGTCAACTTTTTCTTTTTTTAATAAATTCCACTGCAATACCATCCAAACCCGCCGCCTTGCCGGTTCATCTTCCGCAAAGCTTTTACTACCTCTTCTCTGTTTACCAAGTCATTCTCCCTAACCCTCTCACTTTGCACACCACCTCGACCAAAACACCCTTTATCTGCAACTCTATCATCAAACATATTCAACAAACCTTCAAAAGACTCACTCCATTTCCTTCTCACATCGCCACTACTTGTTATCACCTCCCCATTTGTCCCCTTCACTGATGTTCCCATTTGTTCCCTTGTCTTACGCACTTCATTTACCTCCTTCCAATACATTTTATTCTCCCTAAAATTTAATGATGCTCTCTCACTCCAACTCTCATTTGCCCTCTTTTTCACCTCTTGCACCTTTCTCATGACGTCCTGCCTCTTTCTTTTATACATCTCACACTCATTTGCATTATTTCCCTGCAAAAATCGTCCAAATGCCTCTCTCTTCTCTTTCACTAATAATCTTACTTCTTCATCCCACCACTCACTACCCTTTCTAATCTGCCCACCTCCCACGCTTCTCATGCCACAAGCATCTTTTGCGCAAGCCATCACTGCTTCCCTAAATACATCCCATTTCTCCCCCACTCCCCTTACGTCCTTTGCTCTCACTTTTTCCATTCTGTACTCAGTCTCTCCTGGTACTTCCTCACACAAGTCTCCTTCCCAAGCTCACTTACTCTCACCACTCTCTTCTCCCCAACATTCTCTCTTCTTTTCTGAAAACCTGTACAAATCTTCACTTTCGCCTCCACAAGATAATGATCAGACATCCCTCCAGTTGCACCTCTCAGCACATTAACATCCAAAAGTCTCTCTTTCACGCGTGGCTATCAATTAACACGTAATCCAGTAACGCTCTCTGGGTATCTCTCCTACTTACATACGTATACTTATATATAACTCTCTTTTTAAACCAGGTATTCCCAATCACCAGTCTCCTTTATCAGCGCACAAGTCTACAAGCTCTTCACCATTTCCATTTACAACACTGCACACCCGATGTACACCAATTACACACATACACACACACACACACACACACACACACACACACACACATATATATATATATATATATATATATATATATATATATATATATATATATATATATATATATATATATTCATACAAGCTGCCTTCATCCATTTTCGCCGCCACCCCGCCTTACATGAAATGGCACCCCACCCCCCCCCCATTCCCGGCGTGCGCGCTAGGTTTGGGGGGGGGGGGGGGGGATCGACGTGCTATCAGTGGATTGAACCAGGGCGTGTGAAGCGTCTGGGGTAAACCATGGAAAGTTGTGTGGGGCCTGGATGTGGAAAGGGAGCTGTGGTTTTAGTGCATTACACATGACAATTAGAGACTGAGTGTGAACGAATGTGGCCTTTTGTCCTTTCCTAGCGCTACCTCGCTGGGGGAGAGGGGATGCTATTTCATGTGTGGCGGGGTGGCGACGGAAATTAATAGAAGGCAGCAAGTATGAATTATGTGCATGTGTATATATGTTATATCTGTGTAATTGTGTGTGTGTGTGTGTGTGTGTATATATATATATATATATATATATATATATATATATATATATATATATATATATATATATTTTTTTTTTTTTTTTTTTTTTTTTTATACTTTGTCGCTGTCTCCCGCGTTTGCGAGGTAGCGCAAGGAAACAGACGAAAGAAATGGCCCAACCCCCCCCCCCCCATACACATGTACATACACACGTCCACACACGCAAATATACATACCTACACAGCTTTCCATGGTTTACCCCAGACGCTTCACATGCCTTGATTCAATCCACTGACAGCACGTCAACCCCTGTATACCACATGGCTCCAATTCACTCTATTCCTTGCCCACCTTTCACCCTCCTGCATGTTCAGGCCCCGATCACACAAAATCTTTTTCACTCCATCTTTCCACCTCCAATTTGGTCTCCCTCTTCTCCTCGTTCCCTCCACCTCCGACACATATATCCTCTTGGTCAATCTTTCCTCACTCATTCTCTCCATGTGCCCAAACCATTTCAAAACACCCTCTTCTGCTCTCTCAACCACGCTCTTTTTATTTCCACACATCTCTCTTACCCTTACGTTACTTACTCGATCAAACCACCTCACACCACACATTGTCCTCAAACATCTCATTTCCAGCACATCCATCCTCCTGCGCACATCTCTATCCATAGCCCACGCCTCGCAACCATACAACATTGTTGGAACCACTATTCCTTCAAACATACCCATTTTTGCTTTCCGAGATACTGTTCTCGACTATATATATATATATATATATATATATATATATATATATATATATATATATATATTGGAAAGGATCACAATTTTGCGCGTGATCAAGATATTCCTATGGGTCCACGGGGGAAAATGAAACACGATAAGTTCCGAAGTACATTTTCGTGTAATAATCACATCATAAGAGGCGACACAAGAGAGAAATATAACAGTCAGTTGATATACATCGAGGAGACGAAGCTAGGACGCCATTTGGTAAGCATGTGATTGTACAAAACCAAATAGCGTCCTAGCTTCGTCACTTCGATGTATATCAACTGACTGTTATATTTCTGTTGTGTTTCCTCTAATGATGTGATTATTACACGAAAGTGCACTTGGGAACTTATCGTGTTTCATTTTCCCCGTGGACTCATAGGAATATTTCATTATCTTATTAGTTATACTTTGTCGCTGTCTCCCGCGTTAGCGAGGTAGCGCAAGGAAACAGGCAAAAGAATGGCCCAACCCACCCACATACACGTCCACACACGTACATATACATACCTATACATCTCAACGTGTACATATATATACACACAGACATATACATATATACACATGTACATAATTCATACTGTCTGCCCTTATTCATTCCCGTCGCCAACCCGCCACACATGAAATGACAACCCCCTTCCCCCGCATGTGCGCGAGGTAGCACTAGGAAGGGACAACAAAGGCCACATTCGTTCACACTCAGTCTCTAGCTGTCATGTATAATGCACCGAAACCACAGCTCCCTTTCCACATCCAGGCCCCACACAACTTTCCATGGTTTACCCCAGACGCTTCACGTGCCCTGGTTCAATCCATTGACAGCACGTAGACCCCGGTATACCACATCGTTCCAATTCACTCTATTCCTTGCACGCCTTTCACCCTCCTGCATGTTCAGGCCCCGATCACTCAAAATCTTTTTCACTCCATCTTTCTACCTCCAATTTGGTCTCCCACTTCTCCTCGTCCCCTCCACCTCTGACACATATATCCTCTTTGTCAATCTTTCCTCACTCATTCTCTCCATATAACCACACCATTTCAAAACAACCTCTTCTGCTCTCTCAACCACAGTCTTTTTATTACCACACATCTCTCTTACCCTTTCATTACTTACTCGATCAAACCACCTCACACCACATATTGTCCCCAAACATCTCATTTCCAGCACATTCACGCCCCTCCGCACAACTCTATCCATAGCCCACGCCTCGCAACCATATAACATTGTTGGAACCACTGTTTCCTTCAAACATACCCATTTTTGCTTTCCGTGATAACGTTCTCGCCTTCCACATATTTTTCAACGCTCCCAGAACTTTCGCCCCCTCCCCCACCCTGTGGCTTCCGCTTCCATAGTTCCATCCGCTGCCAAATCCACTCCCAGATATCTAAAACACTTCACTTCCTCCAATTTTTCTCCATTCACACCTACCTCCCAATTGACTTGTCCCTCAACCCTACTGTACCTAATAACCTTGCTCTTACTCACATTTACTCTCAGCTTTCTTCTTTCACACACTTTACCAAACTCAGTCACCAGCTTCTGCAGTTTCTCACACGAATCAGCCACCAGCGCTGTATAATCAGCGAACAACAACTGACTCACTTCCCAAGCTCTCTCATCCACAACAGACTGCATACTTGCCCCTCTCTCCAAAACTCTTGCAATCACCTCCCTAACAACCCCATCCATAAACAAATTAAACAACCATGGAGACATCACGCACCCCTGCCGCAAACCGACATTCACTGAGAACCAATCACTTTCCTCTCTTCCTACTCGTACACATGGCTTTACATCCTCGATAAAAACTTTTCACTGCTTCACTAACAACTTGCCTCCCACACCATATATTCTTAATACCTTCCACAGAGCATTTCTATCAACTCTATCATATGCCTTCTCCAGATCCATAAATGCTACATACAAATCCATTCGCTTTTCTAAGTAATTTTCACATACATTCTTCAAAGCAAACACCTGATCCACACATCCTCTACCACTTCTGAAACCACACTGCTCTTCCCCAATCTGATGCTCTGTACATGCCTTCACCCTCTCAATCAATACCCTCCCATATAATTTACAAGGAATGCTCAAGAAACTTATACCTCTGTAATTTGAGCACTCACCTTTATCCTCTTCGCCTTTGTACAATGGCACTATACAAGCATTCTGCCAATCCTCAGGCACCTCACAATGAGTCATACGTACACTGAATAACCTTACCAACCAGTCAACAACACAGTCAACTTTTTCTTTTTTAATAAATTCCACTGCAATACCATCCAAACCCGCCGCCTTGCCGGTTCATCTTCCGCAAAGCTTTTACTACCTCTTCTCTGTTTACCAAGTCATTCTCCCTAACCCTCTCACTTTGCACACCACCTCGACCAAAACACCCTTTATCTGCAACTCTATCATCAAACATATTCAACAAACCTTCAAAAGACTCACTCCATTTCCTTCTCACATCGCCACTACTTGTTATCACCTCCCCATTTGTCCCCTTCACTGATGTTCCCATTTGTTCCCTTGTCTTACGCACTTCATTTACCTCCTTCCAATACATTTTATTCTCCCTAAAATTTAATGATGCTCTCTCACTCCAACTCTCATTTGCCCTCTTTTTCACCTCTTG